>NW_008343216.1:4813166-4816100 GCF_000622305.1 Nannospalax galili | reverse complement strand
CTCTCTCTCTCTCTCTCTCTCTCTCTCTCTCTCTCTCTCTTTTTCTTTTTGTCTTTTTTTGAGACAGGGTCTCCTTGTAGCCCCATCTGTCCTGAAACTCACTATGTAGACCAGGCTGGCCTCGAACTCACAAAGATCTGCCTGCCTCTGCCTCCCAAGTGCTGGGATTAAAGGCATGCACCACCACACATGGCTCCTCTCATTTTTATATGTTGAGGAATGGGGCATTTTGTTAATGATACAAAGTGAACAAACAATTTCGAACATCACCAAACAACTTCCTTGCAATATGTATGTGATTCTTTTCTCCCAGTGATAGAGCCTTGTAAAAAATTTCTCAAGTCAAACAGCTCAGGAAATGATTTAGTATTTACTCTCTTTTTAGTAAAGGCCGTACTTGCAACAATCTCATCATAAAAACTTTTTACTTATATCTTCTTACGTTTTTCCCTCTGATCTTGTATAACAATTCCCACATCTGGAAATATATTCATGCAATGAGTTCTTCTTAAAAGAGCATAGATCCCCGCCCCCCCCCCCCAGGGACTACATGCATTGGGGAGTTTTCTAGGTCAAAATAGCTACTCATTCTTACCAAGCAGTCTTTAACAGTGTATTAGGTACTTTTCTGTTGTTGTCATAAAACAATATGACCAAGGCAACTTATAGAAGGAAGAGTGTATTGGACTTACAGTTCCAGAGGGATAAGAGTCCAAGAAGGTGGGGTAGGCATGGCAGGAGGCAGCAGGAACAGAAAGCTGAGCACTCACATCTTCAAGCAGGCATAGGAAGTGGAGAGACAAACATGAAGTAAGACAAGGCTTTAAAACTCTCAAAGCCCCCTACTTCCTATAACAAGGCCACAACTCCTGAAGGTTCCATAACCTTCCCCAAACAGCACCACCACCTGATCAAGTGTTTAAATACTTGGAGCCTATGGGGAACAATTCTCATTCAAACTGCCACAAGAGAGTATCCTCAATGCAGGTGATAAGTACTAAAGGTGGGATTTCTTTTTATTTGTTAAGGGTATATTAAAGCATGATAATCTAACCTAAATTGACTGACTAAGAAACTTTTGAGAGAAGAGGACCTCTAGATTAAGACATGAAGAATGTTTGGTAGGGAGCAGAGGTGGAAAAATATAACTAGCCACAAAAATAGTGTACAATGACCTACTTATGATATGCACCCTAGTTCATTCAAGATAATATTTTACAGTACTGAAAGCAGAGAACTCATAGAAAACTAAGCAAATATTGGGTTTGGAGTTGGGGATAGTGGAAGACTTGGAAGTCATAGTCTATGATCCTGAATATGGTGAGTTCATAAATGAGGAATGACCAAGTCTAGAGGATAAGAACACATAGAAAACAGTTTTGGAGATCTGACTGAGGCATAACTGTGCTTTGGATGGAAACCATGAGAGTGGGCAGCTATAGCCAAATGTGTCATACACAAATGGAAACTAATCATATACAACTTAAGCCCCCTGGAGGGAGAGTGCTTGAAGATTTGCTCTGAGAGCCGTATAGATGAGGTAGAAACTACAGTATTAAATAAGCACACAAAGTGAGAAAGCAAATGGCCAATAACAGACAAGATGAAGCTCAAATGTAACTAATGTAAGAGCTAAGGTAGCCTTCAAAAAGTATGAGAAGCAATAGAAGAGCAGGAAGAGGATGAGGACTCAAATACCAAAAGAACTTATATAGTGTCCAATATTCTCAAAAAGTAAGGTAAATTTAAGGGAGTGGCTCAGTGAGTTAACATGTTTTCCTTGCAAGGGTGAAGATCTGAGTTCTGATACCCATCACCCACATTTCACAATCATGTACTGTGGCATGCACCTATATTTCCAGGGCTTGGGAGGCTGAGACAGGCAGATCCCTGGAGCTTATTGACCATCCAGTCTAACTGTATCAGTGAGCTCCAAGTTCAGTGAGAGAAACTATCTCAAAAAATCAGGGAGGCACCTGACATCAACATCTGACCTCTACAAACATGTATACACCCACACACACACACATGAACATATGCACATGAACATGTTCACACACAATAAGGTAAAATTCAGACTAAGAATTGTTAATTAGATTTAATAATAAAGACATTTCTCTGTGATCTCAAGAAAAAAATTATTAGAATGCTAGAAGTCAAAGCCAAGATCCTGAGCTTCAAATATAACAAGATACAAAGGCAAGGAAACTCACTAAAGAACCTTAATAATTATTGAAGATATATATGTCAATGTAGAAAAGATGTTTGAATAGTGTTTTCATGTGAAAAATATTTGAACTATGAAAACAAATCAGCAGAGAGAGGTTGAAGTGAAAAGAGAAAGGGAGGGACTTCCTGAGAAAAATTAAATATATACCAACCCATAAGTGGAGGCTATAATAGAAATAGGGTGGGACTGGAGAGATACCTCAGTGGTTAAGAGCACTGGCTGTTCTTACAGAGAACCAGGGTTTGAATCCCAGGGCCCACATGGTGGTTAACAATCTTCTGTAACTCCAGTTCCAGAAGAATCCAATGCCCTCCTCTGACCTCCATAGGCACTTCATGACACAGGTGTACTTACATGCATGCACATTAAATAAAAATAATAAATAAAATATCTTATAAAAGAAATAAGGCATGGGGCTAGAGAGATGGCTCAGCAGTTAAGACTGTTCTTGCAGAAGACCCAGGTTCAAATCCCAGCACCCACATGGCAGCCAACAACTGTTCATAACACCAGTTCCAGGGGATCGGACAGCCTCTTCTGTTTTCCGTGGGCATTGCTGGACAAGGGTGCACTTACCTACATGCAGGCAATACACATATACACATGAAAATACTTTTTTTAATTTTTAAAAAGTCTGTAGCCTTTCTATATACCAATAACAAGCAATCAGAGAAAGAGCACAGGGAAACCCTCCCATTCACAAT
>NW_008343216.1:4781603-4810964 GCF_000622305.1 Nannospalax galili | reverse complement strand
GCAGAGTATGGAGGCTCTAGTGGGAGAGGAAGGCTGTCTACCTGACGAGTTTATATTCATACTCAGATGCCAAGTAACTCAGAAAGTAAGCGATTGTGACCAGTAATAGTCATATAAGAAGAGAGATTAGAAATGCATGTGAAAATGTCTCAATGAATTTTTCTGTATGAAACTGTGTGATTTAACAACGAAGTGGAGATCTTTTTTAAACGTTAAAACCTCATTTAATTTTTTGTCTTATAGAGTTTATAATAAGTAAAAGATTGTATAAGCGTAATAATTCATCTGTAAACCTAAAAATGTACAGCCAATTTTGAAAGAGATGTACCCTAGCTCAGAAAAATGTTATTGAATAGGTTAATGCTGTTGTAATGAAATGCTTCTTCTAATTAAAAACCAAAAAACAAAAAAACGTTTATTGATTGTATATTATATATTGGATACTATTCTATGTGTTGAGGCCTAAATAATAAAGCAGACCAAACAAGCAAACAAATACCACCACCACCAACAAAAAAGAAAAAGAAAAAAAAAAAAGAAAAAAAGAAATAAGGCAGTATTACCACAATTGAAGAATGGGTCAACAGCTTCTGTCTGATAGCTTACAATTGGTCTTTGAAGTTAGAGAGAGAATTTTCTGTGGCAGAGGAGATAAACAAAACAAAACACAAAGATCCAAAAGAGTATGTGAAAGTGTTCAAACATCACTGTAGAGAGCAGTGGCGGCGCCAACTCTCAGTTGTTGACAGTATCGTTGGATCTTGCAAGGAGGGAGAGCATGAATATCTAGCAACACTCTTTAAATTTGCCTTATTTCACAGAATGGAAGCTCTACTGTTCTAAGATTAATCCAGTTAGATTTACACAGCATTGAGGCTTTTCAGAAAAGATGCACTAAAGGAACAAGAGGGAAAGACAGTTAAGGATATTGACATAGTATGCTGGGTAGGGCTTGAAGACAAATGCATTCTTGTTCAGAAGAATGAGAGAAGGAAAAAAAGCAGAAATTCTCATGACTCTCAGAAACTAAGGTAGTAATAGAGTAAATAGAGGGAACATAAAGCTCAGACATTATGGTACAGAATGTCTGAATTTAATACTTTTGAAGAAGTTTTTAGTTATAAAAAAAATATACAGCGTGCAGCAATGGAGTAGGAAGTGGCTTGGAGATAAAGATCATACTGACATCAAAAGTAAAGACTTGAAAGCCTGGGTCTTTGGATAGGCAGGTCATCCAAACAGATATGAACCCCCCCCTGCCACTCCAGAATGATATTGAGAGTTGGCATTGAAAGAAGTCAGTAACTAGTTGCTAAAATATTCAATAAAAAGAAGTGAGAAAATTCCAAAAACAGTTTTTATAATTCCATAGTCATAAAAATAGAGATCATTTCAACTTGAAGTTGACATGATAGGAATGGCCCAGTCACTTTCATTCTGAGGAAATGTGATAACACAACAACAGTTGCTGTTTCATACCTGTGTTTATGTTGTTAAGAACATTAAATTTTGGACTCAAAAGCAATAATAAACTGAGCATGCATGGTGACTCATAACTAAAATTGCAGCACTTGGGCAGTAAGGGCAGATACTTCAACCTGCCATGAGGTTGAAGTCAGTCTGATCTATAGAGTTTCAAAATAATAATAATAATAATAATAATAATAATAATAATAATAGAGCAATGATAGTACTCAGAACATTGCCCTATGGCAGAGTGCTGGAGGCCCCAGGATTGATCTCCAGAATTACATAGAAAAATGCAATTATAAATTCCTCTATATCATGAGTCCACTGAGGTATTTCTATCTAGTCGTATTTAATCACTGAATATCTATAGAAATATAAAAAAGTAGTAAAATGTTCTTTATAGGTACTTGTTCCCTGCTTGATAAGGGTAATGATGTAGAATATTATCAATCTTAACCCAAACCACATCATTCTCAATCTCAACCATTTGTCCTCATTGAAGATGACTCTCTACATGTGACTCAGTCCCAATATATGCAATTTGTCAAGGAATAATCAGCAGCACCAAGTGAATCTATACCTACTCAAACCTGCCCCTTAGACATCCTTCCATTGGAAAAATATTAAGATGATGTGATTAAGCCATCCTTTTCCATATTTAATAAAAAATATAACATATGATTTAGCTGGCTTTCTTTGTATGTTAGAGGTATAATAGGTGCATCAATTATTGAATTCTTTTTTTAAACTTTATTCATTTACTTTTTATTTCATGCTTATGAGTGTTATGCCTGCATGTACGGAGGTGCACCCGTGTTGTGCAGTGCTTGAGGATGTCAGAAGATGTCATCAGAGCCCCTGGAACTAGAATTACAGATGATTTAGCTGCCATGGGAGCTGGGATTCGAACCCAAGTCTCCTGTAAGAGCAGCCAGTGCTCTTAAATGCTGAACCATTTCACCAGCCTCAATTAAGTGAATTTTTTATAAGCACTTATACTGCTGAAACAATATTCCTTCAATGGTTGGTCCCTTAGTTTCCTTATACTGCTTAGAATTGCCTGAATTGTCAGGTGCAGGTTCCTGAGTCCTAGTCCACATACACCCAACCAAAGATCTTGAGACGACCTAGAGATGTCAAGTTCTTAATAAGACCCCCAGGTGATTATTGCCAGAGGGGTTGGAGAAACACCAGCCTTGGGACTCATAACCTTTACTCCACATTAAATAAACCTAAGTTATTGCAGATTAAATTGATCTGCGTTACAGTCCCCTTTCAGTTAAGTGCTATACTGCCATTTTCCTTGTCGCCAACTGTAACATTTTGCTGTCAATATTACTATTTCAAATAGGTTTTATCTTCCAACCTAAATGCATAAATTCTTTCAATAAGGAACTGAGATAGAAAAGTTTGCTGGAATTGCAAATGAAGTAAGAAAAGATACACTCCAATAGATTTTATTTACTTACAGAATTTTAGCAGTTGTAAGATATGTTATTCTAGTTTAAGAGAAACAAAAAGTTTGTCACTGCTCCTAGTATTTGTTTGCCTTTGGGATTTTACAGATCTATGGTATTCCATGGTTGCAACCTATATTTTGCTTTTTAACATAAAAAATAAATTGTATGTGATACTGTCTTTACTTATTTAACAAAGAAAAACAACTTAAATGAGCTTATTAATATATGTAGAATTTCCAAGAACTACACAATAGATATAGCTTCATTTTCTAATTCCCAAATTTCATGAATTGGTGACAATAGGAAAAGTAAAAGATGACTTAGAAAACTAGGCTGTTTGTTTGCTATAAAATCTGAGACTTAAGGCTATTTGGAGAGGCAATCAAATATTCAACAGTTAGTGACTAAGGAAACATTCTCTGATCCCCTAACATTAACATGGATCAGTACACAGTGATCTTAGATAAAAGTGAAATTGAATTTTCTTTAAATCTTGACATTGCTTATCTGAAAGGTTTACAGCCCATCCAGGATCTGTGATCTCCTGAAAACTTGTTTAAAGATATCTTGTCAGTCCTTTTGCATGAAAAAAGAGGCTTGGGTGTGTTTTGAACTCAATTAAAGTTTCAAGTAGTTGACTTTCTCAAAATGCTGAGCCTCATCCTCCTCCAGGTTGTTTGTGTTCGCTTAACAGGGCCACTGCAACCTGTCCCCCTCTTCCTTGCTGTGCTATTGAAACACAGTAAGAAGACCCTTTGAGCCAACCATCTGCTCTGCAATTAAACTAGCAAGCATTTTCTTTTCAATAATTTATCGTGGGCGTCTTTTTGTTTCCAAGTAACTCTTAGTAAAAATTCATGAATTAATTGGAAAAATAAACAACAAAGACAAAATTTTACTTGCAAGATGGAAAACTTAGAGAATTGGGGTATAAGAAATCCACATGGCATTTTCTGCTATAATAGTTGGCCCCTTATTTTCCTGAACACTGCAATTTAGATACTTTCCAAGAAGATTCAGTGAACAATTGCAATGGTTGTAGCTATAAGCAAGCATGATGCAAGATTTACCAATATTTTGAACTGCTTTATAATTACCCATGAAATAACAACACTTGACCCTGATTTATTTTGTAGGCTGCCTTTTACTCTCCAAACATGTTGAAGTTAATTTTCTCTCCTAAAACCAGATGTTTTAACATTTCAAAGAAGATGGATGGAATGCAAACTCAAGACCAAAACTGTTTTAGGTTTGCATTTGTTATTATTGCTATTAAAGAAAGGGCCAGGGCTGTACACACTCTGGAAATGAGCCAGAATTCTCATTTAGATGGGAGTGGCCATCTTGAAATTCCCTGAACATACCAACAACGCTGTTTCCATTTTCTATAAGCTTGGAAGCAAGGAAATATGAAAAGTGAATCAAGCAGAAAAGAATTATTCATCTTGACATTAATTGTAAAATAATGACAGTCCATTTTACTTTATTGCTTGGGAAAGGTCCCATTGGTTAGGATATGAAGTAAAATATGCTAAGGTATACTAACAATAGACCTCTCAACCCATGGTTGTTTTTCCAAATATTTTAACAGTTTTGTTTTCATGTCTCTGACTGACCACTTTGACAACACCAGGAAATTACAATAACCTGGAAACTGGGAACCATGTTTGCAAGAGCTTTCTCCAAACTGAGAAAGGCAAAGGGCTTCTGTTCTCTTCTCCTGATTATATCCAGCTGGTTTCAGAAAAGCAGCCACTCACTCCCACTCTGGCCACTCCAGGACCAGAGCTCCTAGGTAGTGGTTCCAAATGCATAAGTACAGCCAGAGGAAGGTAAGCGATAAGATAGAAATGCAAGGACTGTAGTGATAGCTGCTGTGACAATAATAAAGAAGGCTGACAGAGTGACATGTGGAAATGTGAGTCCCATGTAAGCCAGAACAGAGCAAGCTCTTTCCTAAGTAATGATTACTTAGTTAATCCTTCTTCACTAGATTAGATCATTGCATTAGTGCCTTGTTTCATTTTATTTATTTATTTTAGATTGATGACCTTTGCTAACTACCCAAGGTGAGTACTTAGTGAAGTAGATTGACAGGATTTTCTGATAGCGTTTGCAGGGCTTCAGGTTATAATCACTGTTTCTAGTTGGCAGAGATCCCCTTGAGGCACCAAGGATTTAGCACAATATAGCTGCCTGGAGAAATGAAGGCAAGGCTCATTAAAAAATGCAGTGTTTTCCTGTGTTGCTATAGAATCACTGTTTGCCAAATTACCTTGAGGGAAAATGGCCTTCAGAGGGGGGTATTTATGATTATTTTATACAAAATACATTGCTGAATTAGGACAGAAAAAAAGATTTGATTTTCTATACCACCTTTCATAAACAAAGTATGTCAGAAGACAATGAAAATCAGCAATACATTATTCCTGTATGTCCTGGAGAGATAAATAAGTAGCTCCTACTTTAGTAGGAACTTGTAGTCAGTCTTGCAAGGAAGAGGTGTTAGCCAGAAAATTAGATGTGTGTGTGTGTAAATTTATTGGAATCTAGAAGAAAATGATAAAGTAGGAATCTTTTTTTCTATATAAATTTAGAAAATATCTGAGTATCTACCATAAGCCAGGCACGTTACTGATGCTATCATGGTGGCCAAAATAGAGTTCACAACCTTGTGACCTACAGTAACTAAATAACAGCTTTGATGCATGCTAAGAGAAAGACAGATGGTAGTATGAAGAGAACACCAAATGACTAGAAGAGGTGGGAGGAAGTCAGTGGATAGAGGAGAGGGTGCAGAAAGCCATCTCAGTAGAGGAAACACCCTGTGGAACAAGGCTATGCTGGGAGGCAGCTCTGGCAGATAGGAGGAACTGAAAGGAAGCAAGTGTGGGTGGAGACTAAGGAGCAGGCAGTACCTTCAGAGATGAGGGAGGCCAGCTGGGAAGGGGCCAGCTCCTCCTGTGCCCTGTAAACTCTGTTAAGGACCAAACCCCAAGAGCAACAGGAAGCCACTGACATATTTTAACTGTAATCAGAAAATCCCAGGAAATGTGATTCAATGCTGCTGCCCTTGTCTTCAATTAAAAAACCTCCATTATTTTCAGGAATTACAGCATTATACATAATTTCAGATACTCTTTGCTCTTATTCACTGTAGACCTACAGCCTAGGGAACCTAAAACAGCTCATTTCTTTTTTTGCCCAGAGAGTGTCTGTACACAATTCTTTTACCACTACACAGAGCTTATTTTTCAATATGTTAATTATATTAATCAAAGGCATTAAGAAGGGCACAGTGTGGGTATCCCCGTATGATTACTTTACAGTTTCTCCATAGCCATTTCTAACTTGTAGAGACAAGCTAATGCTTTCCTCTCTTCTACTGATGGTAAAAGCAAATATTTACAAGACAGGCTGTCCAGGAAAGAAATAGAATCCACATATAATCTGTTTTTATTACAATGTCTGCTGCTCAATTTTATAAGCAGCTGCTGGCCAAATGTAATTCGAACCCAAACCCAAAATTTTGTGCCTTTTTGTTGAAGGGAACAGAATATTTTGCTTAAATATGTCAAGGAAACTGTTGAGAGTCATTAAGGTTTTGGGGTTGGGTGGTTTGTTTTTTTGGCAATTTGGAAACTCATTTTGAAACAGTCTACAGAACCATGTAGCAAAATAAGAATTATATTGTTATAAAAGCCCAGTACAAGCCTAAATCAGAGACACTCGAGTATGCAGTTCCAATCGTGAGTAGGTGGCACGAGCATGAGTCCTACTGAGGCATAATGAGATGTGTGTACATATGAGCTGCCTGTGTATCTTTTTGAAAACATATCCCCACGAGAAAATGGCACAAAGCAACTTGCAATTAAACTTTATTTGATGCCAGATGAGAAACAAATGTTTTTAAAACTGTACTTCTTAATATAATAATTATTTGCTTTGCATGTGCAGACCAGCAGCTTCTAACACTATACCATTTCCTCAGCCAAAATTTATTTCCAAAGTAACACAAAAGAAGCTGATATTTATTTTTTCCCTTTTTAAAATGTATTTACTCTGTAAGTTTACTTTGTTTTCAGAAGTGCATTCTTTCAATTTGACTATAGAGGTCATGAGACACATTTAGCATTATGTAATTAAATGACTTCTATACAGAGATATCATAAGAAAAAAAAGTTTTTCAAACTATTTATTATATGTAGAGCTCATGATTTTTTTAAATTCTGTTTTGTGTGTGTGTGTGTGTGTGTGTGTGTGTGTGAGTGTGTGTGCATGAGTGTATTGTCTCCATGTATGTAAGTGTACCCGTGTCATGCAATGCCCTTGGAGTTCAAAAGAGAGTATCGGATTCCTCTGGAGCTGGAGTTAAGGATTTGTTAGCCACCGTGTGAGTGCTGAAAATTGAACCCAGGTCCTGTGCAAGAGCAGCTAGTGCTCTTAACTGCTAAGTCATCACTCCAGTCCAGAGCTCACAATTTTTTACAGCACTGAAGTATGGTTTCTTTTACAATTTGTGAAGAGTATGACAATTGTTTCTAAGAATTTCAAATACCAGGACCCATTTTAAAGGCAAACTTTTCAAGGATTTCTGCCCATAAAGTAATAGGCATTTCTTTTGTTGTATTATAATCCCATAATTGGGGGGAGCACAATTATAAGAAAACGCTTATCCTGTAACAGTTTCAACATAACTTATGTTTTGTAATCTCAAGAATTTATGTACATGTCTGAAAAACACCTCTGCTGGTTACATTCAAAATATAGTCATTCATTCATTCTAAAGGAAATGCTTGGGCTCTGTACAGCCATGAAAACAGTCATTTGCCTGGCTGGGAGATATATGGAAAAGAACTGTGGGGCTGAGTCGGAGGCAGTGTACAAATCAAATCATGAACAGTCTTGAATGCAAACCTGTGACCATTTGACTTTATTCAGTAAGCAAGAGGGGCCAGTTAGATGTTGACTATTATTTGTTTTTGTTTTGTGAGTACAGATATAGAATATCATAGATATAATCTATAGCAAGATCTAGACAAAAAGTTGAAAAAGTGAATTCCATTTGGCAAATTAAGAATACACCAGGGAAAACCCATGGATGATGTGGGAGTAGGAGGGGCAACAAAGGAAGACGTGCAAACAAACCACTGAAACAGCTGACAGGTCACAGAGACGGGAATCCGATCAGCCAGAAATACAGAAATAGAGGTGGGAAGAGGAAAGGGGCAACCAGTGACAGGATGGGGACTCAGATAGCAGGGGCACCATAAAGAGGCTTAGAAATGTAGAATTTGGAAGGGTGGGCAAAACCGGAGGAAATAGAGTACGGTAGAGAAGTATTCACATAGAAAACAAATCTCCGGGTTTGTCAGAGATGGAAATGCTCAAAAGGCAGTTGGAAATTCAGGTAAAGAGACAGGAAAAGGTCAGACCTAGATATGATTTTGAAAAACTTTGAAGAAAATCAGATTCCTAAATGGAAAGAAAAATTATAAATGTGGTATATTTGCAAATGTTTTCTAAAGCTAAATAATGATTTTAAAAGGAAATAAACTTTATTTCTTTAGTTTGTTTTTAAAAGCAAACTATCTTCAACTTAAAATTTCTGATATATATATATATCTTCAACCAATGTACTTTTGATTTATTTCTATGTTACACTTTAAATTTTCATTGTATGTATAATAAAAATAAAAGAGCAGCACAGTAACACAGACATGCATGCAGAACTTTAAAAAACTAATAACTTAAAAAATAACATGGAGCATAGAGTAAAAGAGACAGGAAGCTCAAAGCAGTTTCTGCAGTATGTCACTTGACAGGAAGTTGTTATCAGAACGAGGTCTTGCAGGTAACAATCAGAACCATGCATGGTGTATGCCCTAGTTACTGCACAGATGTGAAGGTCCATTAAGGTTTCTTATCAGCTCCATATTGGTGTAATTTAGAGAATTTGATAGCATGAACCTGAACTGCAAAAGCCTCCAGACAATGTGTTGTTATCAGTCATCTAACCTCTGAGTATAAACAGTCACATTAAGTAGGCTTTCACTCCTGTTCCTACCAAAGGACACTATATTCCCAGTCCATTTAGATGAAGTTATTAACTTCATCCTCTTCTAGTACTTGGTCTTAACTATAGTGTCTAAAACAACAAATACCAAACTTCTGTGGCTTAAAGATATAGGGAAATATTGTCTACAAATAAACACAGTCTGAACATTGCTTATTTCAATTTACAGCAATGACATCATTCAATGACCAAAGTCTATCTGGCAATCTCTTTGATTTTAAATGGATGGCGTTTATTCTTCAGAACTTTCATAAATTTTTTTCAACAAACAGTCATTTTCTAGTGTTCAGTTTCCAGCATAGAACTGCTTCTTGACAATAATGAAACAAATATGTAATTTTCCTAATCCCCTGCCTAAGAGGACAAAAGATGAAGCATTTGGATGTTCTCAGGTTAGGGAATTTTTTCTGAGAGACTGTAGCAAGGATAGGGAGCACCACATCAAATCAATTGAGGCAAGATAGCAGAATGCCATATGGGAAAGGTAAGGTTAAAAATAAGCAAAAGGCCCCTGCCCTTCCGTCTTACACCTCAGTTAATCCTTTGTATGCCATTGTTCCTCTTTCCCTCTGTAGATCATGGCATTCTACTTCCCTTCTTATAAAGCCCTCCCCCATGGCCCTTTACTAGTTACCTGACCTCCTTGGATTTTCTAATTAAAACACACATATCTAAAAAGTCAAATCTAGTACCCACATCTGAGAAAGAACATGCCAACTTATTCTATCTGGTCCTGGGTTACCTGACTCAGGATGATTGTTTCCAGTTCCACCCATTAACTTGTGAATTTCTTAATTTCATTTTTGTTAACAGTTGAATAATATTTCATTGTGCAAATGCGCCATATTTTCATTATCCACTCATTATTTGAGATATCTAGATTGTTTCCATTCTGACTATTATGACTAGAGCAGTAATGAGCATGGATGATAAGGAACTCTGAAGTAGGATACAGAGTCCTTTGGGTATATACTCATAGGTATAGCTGGATCATGTGGGAGATCTATTTCTTTTTTTCAATAGATATTTTTATTGAATTTTGTGGACGTTGTACAATACATCTTAATCATTTTTAGCCTCCCCTCTCAGCCTACCCACTGAATTTTCATGAATTCTGTCATATATGTTAAGGCATATCAAGTCGAGTTTATGTCCTCAGATGTTCCTTGGTGTGAGCTCATCTCCTGGAGCCTGGTCAACCTATCTAGAATCACTCTCATAAAGAAGATCAACTCTCCCTCATCCTGCAGCGATCAACAGCAAATATTTTCTTGGCTAATGTAGATCTATTTCTACATTTTTGAGGAACCTCCACACTGATTTCGACTGATGGCTGCATCAGTGAATCTACATATCTATTTCCTTCCAACCATCAGTGAAAAATGCTCCCCTTTTCCCATATCCACTCCAGAATTTGTCATCATTTGAGTTTTGGATATTAGTCATTATACCTGGGGTAAGATGAAATCTTAAAGAACTTTTAATTTGTATTTCTTTGGTGGATAAACATACTGAACATTTAAAAAAATATTTCTCAGCTATTTATGTTTCAGTTTTTTGAGCACTCTCTTTTATTTCTTTGCCCCAATTTTAATTGAGTAGTTTGTGTCCTTGATATGATATTTGGTTCTTTTTATATTCTAGTTGTTAATCCTCTGTCAGATGTGTAGTTAGAAAAGATTTCTTTTTCCCATTCTATAGGTTGCCTCTTCACTGGAGTGTAGTACCTTTGCTATACAGAAGGGTTTTTTTTTTCTTAATTAATTTTCTGATGTTTCATTTGTTAATTGTTGGTCTTAATGTCTGTGCTCCAGGGTCCTTTACAGAAAGGTCATTCCTGTACCTGTAAGTTCCAGTGTATTCACTATTTTCTCTTGCATCAGATTAGGTCTTCTGTTGAGGTCCTTGATCCATTGGTAGTTGAGTTTTGTGCATGGTGAGAGAAAGGGATCTAGATTTATTCTTCTACATGTAGCTAGCTATCCAGTTTACCCAGAATCATTTGTTGAAATGCCATCTTTCCACTAATGTTTATTTTAGACCTCTTTGTCAAAAGTCAAGTGGATATAAGTACATAAACTTAAATCTACATCTTTAGTTCTGTTCCATTGATCAATGTGTCTGTTTTTATTCCAATACCATGCTATTTTTGTTACTATAGCTCTGTAGTATAATTTGAAATCCAGGATGGTCATGCCTCTAGCTCATTCTGGATTATTTTGGCTATTCAAGGCTGGAAAGATATACCCATTGGTGCCACATGACATGAACGCTTTGGAAGTAACCAGCTACTTTCTGATTGTATTTAATGGATAGAGCCCATACCTGGTATTATTATCAGGGGCAAGAACCAGTGGCTAGGTAGGTCACAGGCTATAGATAAAAACTTGTTACTATTATTCTGTTATTTAATACTATATATTATTGCACCAACTCCTAATGACATGTTGTTATACTCAAAGATTAGTATATATCTCAACTCATTAGAGAAATTTCTTTTGCAGCAGATAGTGATTAACACAGAGACTGGCAGCTGGTCAACATGCAGAGACTGAGACTATGGAGTGCTCAGTCCTAAGTGAGACACCACATCCCTCCCCAAAAGTTTCAGAGATCATTATGGAAGACGAGGCAGAAAGACTATAAAGAGACAGAGATGGTGGATAAATAGAATGAAACAGTGTTTTCCAGACATAACAGGGTAATTGCACATATGAGCCTACAGTGGTTGTGACAGCATCCATAAAACCAGCACAAATCCAGGTAGACAAAACCCTGGTATGGATGGAAGAGGTTTGCATGGCACCCTAGCCCTAGCTGAGGTAATATTGGCAATTGAAAGCTGCTGGGAGAAGGAGAATAGGTTTTCTTCAAGGATGTGATACTAGTTATATTGACCACATTCCAAGAAATGGACCTATACTCAAGAATATTTGGTGAACACAAATTGGATTTGATAGGCCTTAAACAAATATAGAGAGACTACAGGGAGTAGGCCAGGCATAGGGAGATGGGAGTAGATCTGAGAGAAGATGGGATATGGGAGGGAGTTCGAATATAATCAAAATACATTGTATGAAATTCTCAAAGAATCAATAAAAATGTATTTTTTAAAAAAGTGCAGAAAAATAGAGGAATGAGAATGAAGTTCAAAAGTTTCTGAAACAACATCAGAGACCATTGAGAGGTGAAGTACAAAGATATCAGCTTGGTGAAAAATGACCATTTATGTTGGAAGTCAAGGAATGAAGCACAGAAAGTGGAAGTGTCTAGAAGGTGATATGTTAGTAGATGGCTCTATTAAACAGCAGGACTCTGTGGCCTAGACTGGTTTCTTAGTAGAAAAGATCTAGGAGCAAAATGAGCCAAACTTGTAAGATAATTTCATTTCTAAACCAATGATCATTTTCATCTACACAAACCTACCCAAACCTTTATTTGCTATGTAATAGGCAACATTTTAGGACTGTAACAAAATTCCTGAGGTCCTCAGCTTATAAATAGCAATGGTTCATTTGGACTCACAGTTTTGGAGGCTCTAGTCAATGAGCAATGGCTCTCATTGTTTTAAGACCTGTGTCAAGGTAGCACATCAGAGTGATAGTGCGTAGTGGAGACAAACCTCATTACCAAACAGCCAGTAACTAAAGAAAGAAATAGGAAGAAGAGGCCCCACTGGTCACTCGAGGTCATAACCCTTGGCCTAGTGTCTCTCATTAAACTGCATCTCATAGATGTTTCTATCATGCTTCCACATGGTGTCTGCAAAATCACTATTTAAGAAACATGAGAAAAGTCAGTTCATGGGTCATTTCAAGAAGCAGAGTACTAGGAACACAGGAAAAAGTACTGCAGTTCTTCTAAATATCTATGAAAATGAAACACTAATGAATCTCCCAATATATCCTTTCTGTAGATGTTCCCTGGAGTACTGATTCTTCAGACATACTCTCCATTAGTGTTTAAAATTAAGAATTTCTCATTCACAAAATAGTCCTTGCTTTTCCATGTTTTTCAACTTTCCCTTATTGTTTTCTTTTATTATTTATTGACTCTGAGGTCTTTGTGTTGGGAAAATTTATTGAGTGTTATATGTTCATGCATCATTCCCAATTTCCTTTTATAAAGTTGAGGTTACTTCCTTACTTTTTGTCAAGACACCTTACTTTCTTACAAAAATCATTTATCCACTAATTATTGCAGTAATACCACACTCATGATGCTCTTTGCTTCCTCTCCCTTTTCCCTCCTGAAACCTACGAATGTTTTCTTCATCTTTCATGAGTAGAGATTTAGATAAAGGACACAACTAAAAACTTTCCATCCATGGGCTTCACTTGCATCACCCTCCCTCTATCTAAAGCACCGTTCCCTTTAGTATTCTAGGTATACAACATATTAGCTGTAAAACAACTTTATTCAAATTATCTAAAACCATGCTCATTTCTCAAACCATTGTCCACATTTCACAAAACAAGCACCAAATGCCCTTCATTCAATTTGAACTGATAACTTCGAGTATGCATCACAGAACAGTCGTAGAAGATACTGAAAATTCATACTCCCCACCACCAAACCCTGACTAGAGAGATTTGTTCTAATGTACACAAGAATTCATAAATTATAGAGTGCATTTTTCCCTATTCACCCATAATTTTCATGGACTAATACAAGGTTTATACAGTTCTTTTCTCCGAAAGGCATCTTAAGTTTATATAAGGCATCTAAAATCCTTAACAAGAAAAATGTCTCTTCCCCAGGTATGAAAGGCATAGTGCCACTAAGTGTGGTAGCTATAATTCAGAGAGAGAGACAATAAGAGAGAGATGCATGCTACCTCAAAATATCCTCAGGAAATCACTCTGCAGCAGAACACTGAATGAAGCACACACATCTGAGAAAACTTTGTAATATTCTCTGATCTCTACTCTCTAAAATCTTCAGATCTTTCACCAAAATGTCCCTCTTAACTTTCATTTCCTTCTGATTCTTCACCATTTCCCCTAGTCAGGGCCTTCCTCGCCTTCTGTGACCTCCTAAGGGAATTCTGTCACCTGCCCTCCACCCCTCACATTGCTGCAGGAGTTATTTTAAAACAAAAATCTGACCTTATTACTCAACGTGAGAAGACCGCTGCCTGCTTCTTGCCTATGGGGTCAATGGGAATCTCCTCAGGAATATCACTGTCAAGAATCCAACCTTTATATCTTTGAATAGTCCCATCTTCAATGGATTCTACGTGCATCTCTCCTCCTCTCTTCCATTCCTCTTCTAGAGACCTACTATGTTGTGTGCTACTATCATCTTTCCTTGAAAAGTGTCCATCTTCAAAGCCTCAAAAAGATAATGGCTATTGTGTTTGTGTCCCTACTATCATATTTACTAAATTTCATATAACTGTTTATTTCTCTTCAGAGGAAGAGTTCCTTAAAGCTATGAAATTCATCTAAGTCACTTTTGGATTTATGAATGAATCTCTTAGTACCTGATAGATTAAATTTCCTTGAATAAATAGAAAGATAACAAAACATGATTATAAGCTATGGGGTTTTTGTATATAAGTCTTTGGTTTCTTCACCTCTTCACCTTCTCCATCCCATCTGTCTTCCCACTTTCTCTGGAACACGGTCTCCAGAAACATGGTCCATCATCACCAAGCTTTAACTCCTTGTGTGTTAGTTTAGTATAACCATCAAAGGTCCTAAATATTTTCCCAGTTCTCCTTAATTCACCTTACAATTACTTTCACTATGAAGTTAAAGCTTTACTTTCATCAAGTATTTTGATGTCTCATATTGGCATTTAAATTTTCCATATCAACAAAAAAGAAATAGAACTTTTCTTTCAGTGGTAACAATCTTTAAGATAAAATTCAGTCATTCAGTACATACATATGTGTTTACAAAGAACTTCCATTATAGAATCAACCAATTCAAAGAAAATTCCAGGACACCTATAAAAGGAGTTATCAGGTAAGCTTTTAATTATAAGACAATTAAACAGTAACTCTTAGAATAAATCTGTGTGATAATCCAGTCGAGATAATTTTATTTTGAAGCTTTTCACATTTAGAGAAATAAATTGTCTTTGACTTTGACAACTTAACTAATTTCAAGTATCAGGAGTCATAGCAATTGATGAATAACCTCTTCTATAGAGATGTCATGAATTGTTCCTGTATAATCCAGTTAGCCTGTCTGCGGAGAACATTTCTCATCATAGTCTGTGATGCAAAGGCAATTATTACCATTCAGCTTATTGTGTGAGGTACTGTGCCATTCTGCAGCTTTTCATATAGCCTTTGACTAGCTGATTCTGTTTTCAGGTCTGAGATTTTCTTCCTTTAGTGAAAAACCATATTATCAGTATACTGATCACTTGCTTTGCCCTGCTCTCCCTGGTAAGGGATTTGTCAGTCATTCTGATCCAGAATGCTCCAGCGTCACCTGCAAATTCACATTCCTTTTTACAGGATCATATCTCCTCAGTCTGGTAAAGGTCTAAAATTGAGCTATGCCATTTCTCTTTTCTTGTGTTAAACTATGCATACTGTGGTCTTTGGCTCTGTACAACAGCTTCACTAACACTAAGTTTCTATTTTTAGAAAATGTTCCTCTTTCATAGATGGGGTTGAAATGTAGATAATTGTGAGTACTTAAAGAGTCGATTGAAAAACTGCAGAAAGTTTTAGCTCAATGTCTTCATTTTCTCAGAAGCTTGAAGCACTTTGTACAAATTCTATGTGATGTATAGTCATCAACTTAATTAATAGCCATGGCCTGTTAGCTTCCAGGATCGGTACACCATCTTGCCCTTCTTGATCCCTGCACCCCATACTGACTGTGGTAAAGGCAACCACAGATGTTATCCACCCTCAGGAACCACACCCTTCCAGCACTCTACAGTTAAAACTATGATCAGCAAACTAAAATTACCATGAGGCTTTCCTCTGTGTATCTCTGTCTCTCTGTGTGTCATGTCTCTGTCTCTGTCTGCCTCTCTTTCTCTCCCAACTCCTCTTTAAAATTTTGAGACAAATGAAACTAGTCTGTATATGCATAAGAAATAAACTCTCCTCTCTTCTGGTTGGTACACAGCCACATGTGTCCATAATACTGCTTCTTTTACTGTGAAGTTATAAACAAGACTGACTTTTTGATATGTCATGTGTTTTAACGTTGTACTAAATTCTTTGGATTACATATAGCAGTCATAAATATGATAATTTTTGTTTGTTTGTATTTTTCATCCAGAGAAATTTCTTGCCACTTCTCATTTTCTACATCTATACAGAAACAGGATTTGTTCTAAGGATAGACACAAAACGTCTTCTGAAAAGATTTGTATTTGTCATGTCAATGTGCTTTCTCCTTGACATATTGCAGAAAGAGCTGAATTGGACTTTGAGTGTGGTAAATATCCTGATTAAATTATTTTACAAAGCAAAACTTACAAATGAATTTGTAATTGTTGACCATTCAAAACAAAATATGAAATAATTTAAAAATCAATGGATGATGTTTTAGTAAACCTTTTATGATCTATTCATTAGGCAGCATAAATATTTTAGAGTGATTATAAATTAGACATGTTACTGACTCAAACAGATATATACCACACTGTGTTTTATGAGTTAAATAATCACATTAAAAGATCTTGTCATAAATAATAGAAGTTTTTCAAAAAACAGACTATTTTCCATTTATGGAAATAAATATGAACAGCTCAATGAAAATATTAAGTAATTGGCCAAGATGAATATACAGCATAAAAGTTATGACTCTTCAGTAATGAAAAAAACATATCCAGATGTGAATTAAAACAAATTAAATCATTTCCACTTTGGTTACCCAAAATTTTATTTGTCTTTATTTTTAATTTTGTTTTTGTTTTAAAGATGGGGTCTCCCTGTAGCCCCAGCTGGCATGGAACACACAATGTACACCAGGCTGGCTTTGATCTCACAGAGATCCAGCTGCCTCTGCCTCTGGGTTACTGAGATTAAAGCTGAGCAACAGCAATCATCGTTATTTTAACTTTTTAATTGACACAAAATTTATACATATTTATAGAATAGCATGTGATGTATTGACACATGTACACATTATAAGTTGATCTCTTCAAGCACTCATCACTTGTTTGTGCTAAAAACACTCAAATCATTTATTCTGTCTTTTTTGAAGTTATAGAGTGTAATATCGTTATATGTAGTCACCCTGAACTTTATTTATTGTGGTATACACAGGAAAATTACCCAGGAAAGAAAAATATCTCATGAATGAATAACTTAGATATGATTCCATATTCTTGTACTCTACAGACAATCAAAATGTAAAAGAAGAAAAAAAAGAGAAGGTGAAGACTAGGAGAAAGAAGAGAAGAGGGAATGGAAGGAAGGGGAGGGGAAGGGAGGAGGGAAGCGAAACATGCTCTGATCCAAGCAATTTAGAAAACTTATAATTTAAAACTCCCTACTTTTCTTTACAGTCTACACATCAATTCATACATAGAGATTCTGAAGTCCCAGATTATACCCCCAGCCTCTGCACAAAATAACTTAGTAGAAGCATGTACAGATTGATTTTTAAATAGGTCAATGTTTTTTCCTTCCAATGTCAATGTTATATTGAAAGTTTTATTGGAAAGTCAAAACAAAAGTCAAGAATCCCAAACCTACTGTGCTTAGTGAGGATTGCAAATTGGTACAATGACTATGGAAATCACTGCAGAAAACACTTTAAAAACTAAAAATGAAACTACCATATGATCTGGTTCTATCACTCTTGACATACGCCCAAAGGACTCATCCTAACTGAAGAGATACTTGTGCAGCCGTGTTTGCTGATGCTCTTTTCAGAATAGCTAAGAAATGGAAACAACCTAAATGTTCCTCAACTGATGAGTGGATAATGAAAATGTGGTGCATTTACAAAGTGTTGTTCTGCTCAGCAGTAAAGAAAGATGAAATGAAATAATGAGATTTTCAGGGTAAATGGATGGAACTAGAATCTGTTATACAAAGTGAGGTAATACAGAAAAACAAACATTATATGTCCTCTCTCATTTGTGGATCTGAGCACCAAATCCTTATATGAGAGTATATATCTTAATGTAACTGCAGAAGCTAGGAAAATAGAAAGTAACCATGGAGACTAAGAGAAAGAAGAAGCCCTAGAGAGGGGGATAGTAGGAAACAGGTATTACCAAGGGTGAAATGGGGATATTTAACTGGGAAGGGAGGTGGGAGGGTTATACAAAGAACCATGGGGTTAAAGAGGAAGAGCTCAAGAGAGGGGGGTGGGGATAATAGGAGACAGGTGTTATAAAGGGGGGAATGGGGAAAATGGAATTACTTTAACTGAGGAGAGAAGAAGGAGGGTTAGACAGCAAGAAAGAGCTGAGAGATAAATAATGTTTAGATGGTATGAAAAACCAGAAATAAATGCATTAGTTCAAAAGCCTACTAAAAAAAATATATACAATATCTGTACAAGAGTGCATGTATGTAACTGAAGGCTACTTAACAGTAAAAGATTTCCTTTAAGTTGTTGGTCATGGTAGTCCAAGAGACTCCAAAAATAGCACAGGCTATTTCCACAGCCTTTGATTGCCTCCCAGAACTTGAAAGTAAGACGGTATTGCCGAAGATAGAACATTAACTTCAGACCCAGAATTCGAAGCAACGGAGCTGGAACTGACCTGGAAGCCTCCTCCTTGAAGACTAGCTCTCATAATATCAGAGGATGCTATGCAAACTGCTAAGGGAGAAAAATCAATCAATGATTCAACCTCAGCTTTAAAGTCTAATAACCATAATGACCAGTACAGCAAACTATATTGGTACAGTAGTGGCACTTTTATCTTGGGAGTAATCAACAGCAATTTAATTGAACTTAAAGTCCTTTCAGTGGGAGGGAACTCATGTGCAGTACCCTGAGCATAGCCAAATATATACATGACTGCAGAGGTCATAATTCCTAGAGAAAAACCCATGTCTGTCACATCCCTAGAAAAATGTAGTTTCTTACTATATACTAAATATGGATCCTTATATTTACAGACAAGTATACCATTTGCAACTCACCAAAGAAGCTTCTTTTTGCAACAGATAGAGACTATTACAGACTTACACAACTTGTCAGACATAGAGATGAGATTCTCAGCCCTAAGTGACACATCTACAGGCTCACAGAACATTGTGGAAAAGGAGGTAGAGAGAATAGTAATACATCCCTCAACTCTCGCCAGTGAAGCTTCCTCATGTAACAGAGAGCAATTAACACAGAAGGCCCCCAACTGGCCAAAATGTAGAGAATAAGAGACTGCAGAGTGTGTGTCCCTGGATAGGGCTCATATTAAACCTCATCCACCCAGGACTCAGTTACCATTGCAGAAGAAGAGGTAGAAAGATTGTAGGAGTCAGGGGTGGTACATGACCATAAGGAAAGTCTTCCAAGCATCTGAGAACTTGCTCATATGAACTTTTGCTGACAGCATACATAAAACCCATGTGAATTCACAGCACATAACTGGGGAAATGAGCAGGAGGCCCCAATATTAGCTGAGGCACTATTAGTAGCTCACCACTGCTGGGTGACAGAGAGTTGTCTTCTTTAAGGGATTGATGTTAGATAGCCTGACCAGGCTCCAGTGAATGAATTCACATGGAAGGACATCTGCATTCACAAATTTGACTTGATAGACCTTAACATATACGACAAAATGCACAAAACCTGATGGGTGGAATATGGGAGATACATATAGGGAGAGGGGTCTAAACATGATTAAGATGTATTGTATGAAATGCTCAGAAATGTAGATATTCAAATTCGATATAATAATCCATTTGGGAGAGTGTATTACTTCCAATGATCAATCACTGTGACAGTAAAGTTGTAACACTAGCGCCTTAGTGGTCAACAGTAGAGAACACAGTATTTTGTAGATCTGATCTTCTACAGTTCTCACATTTTCCTAGAGGCTGCAACCAATTACAGGACAAAGGCAAAGCCACGGCAGCTGTGCCTCTAAGGACGAGCTTATTCAAGGCTAATTTTGCAAAAGACAAAACTCAAAAGACCTTGCTGTCTTAAAAGCTGCTGTGTGTTTATCAATAAACCCATCCTCTCATTCTTTCCCCTTACTCGTAGAGAATAGTACTGATATTTTTTGACACTACAGTTGCTGTTAAGACCCAATGTGCTAATTTTGAAAAGACAACTTGTCTCCTGCTTTACTACATTTTCCTGTTTTGCTTTATTTATATAGAATATTTGGGATGCCCATGCACAGCCACACCCAAAGTACCATGAATACCTTTTCGCATTACCCTATAGTATCAATGTAAGCCTGAAAGTATTAAAAACAGGAATTATCCCCAAATCTCAATTTCTATCATCCCAAATAAATACTGTCTTAAAAGGGTTGTCAATGAATTTAGTAAAGTTGTGGTTTCTTTTATTTCTTTACTTTCTCTGTACTGTTTTTATTAGATGATAAAGTGGCCATATTGTGACTAAGCAGAAGGCAGACTAGATATTCCACAAACTGAACACCAGTCTCAAAACAATTAAGAGTTGATCTCATATTTAAAATGTTTTCTATACACGTGTATGAATTGGTTATAAAATTTTGGAAAGGAGAAATATTTTATATTTTAAATTAACTTACAAATTAATGGGTTGTTATCATTCAGTGTTTCATGTTCTGAGATACAGCACATTTATTTTGGCTGACTCTCACCATCGTCCCCTCCAACTCCCTGCCCCCCTTTGTGCTCTGTACTTTCACCTCCAGCGTCCCCCCTCCCACCCTGTTAATGGCCCCATCTCTCTCTCCTTTAAAGCCTCTCATCTCCAGTCTCCTGGGTCTCTTTCAAGTCCCATGGTCTTTATTCATAGTTGCTCCCACTTAGGTACACATATTTAACAGTTACAGGCTAGGGTCTGTAATGAGGGGAAACATACAATATTTATCTTTCTGAGCCTGGCTTCCCTCACTTAGTACACTGTTTTCCAGTCCCATCCATTTTCCTGAAATGCCGTCATTTCATGTCTTATGGCTGACAGCACTGAAAGGAAACACTTCAGGGTGTAGGAATAGGCAAGAAATTTTTGAATAGAACACCAGCAGCACAAGGAATCAAGAATTGACAAGTGGGATTATGTGAAACTCTATAAATTTTCTAAGGTCATTAAATCTTTAATAATAACTCTTTGTATAAATCATTGAATTTTTTATATCAAGCTACTAAATTAGTAACATATCATAATATCAAATTATTGATGGGCTTATTAAACTGAAATTTCATTGCTTCACAATGTTATAATGTATGCAGACAATGGTAATAAATATTTTTAAAACATGGTTCATCTAAGGTTTGATTATATAGAGTATATAATAATAATTTTTTCAATTGCTGCTTTTCCACAAATTGATTTCAGATACAAATGTAGTTTACTCTCCGTTAGATCATAGCAATCCCAGTGGGTAGTAGAACACATCCCCGAAGTCAGTGCTTTACCACTGCTATTCCAGTGATATCTACTTGATCAATCTTTAGCAAAGCAGTTGGTCTCTTCTCATACTCAATGTTTCATATTTTATGTAGTTAAAGGTATTTTAAATAACTCTCTTTACATCCAGCAGCATCTGTTAACAATTGCCGAAGAGACAAACTTAACCCTCAGGTTGGTGAGATAGTTCCAGTGGTAAAGTATTTGACTTCCAAGCATGAGAGCCTAAGTTCACATAAAAACTCAGAGCTCACATAGAAAGCTAGATATGATGGTATACCTATATAAGCTCAGGACTGAGGAGCCTGAGACAGTAGGATCCCCAGAGTCCACCTAGCCTACTTGGAGAGCTCCAAGCCAGAGACAGACTCTGCCTCAAAATTCAAGGAGAATAATGCTTGAAGAGCAACATTTGAGTGTCCTCTGGGTCCCACCTGCACATGCACACCTGCATATACATTTGCACACACACACATACACATACATACATACATACATACATACAAACACACACACGCGCACGTGCGCACACACACACACACACACACACACCAGCTAGACTTCTAAGTTGAATTAAATATAGTTGTGGTATAATTATAGATAAGTAATAAAATGATTTTAAGACAAATAAATGTGACTATTGTTGGAGATAAAAGTTTGTGTTTGTTTGTACTTATTTGTTTCTGGGTGTTTATTTTTTAGGCAGGATCTCACTATAGAGCCCAAGGTGGCTTCAAACTTGGGATCCTTGTGCTTCCACTTCTCAAATGTTAGGATTATAAGTGTGTGCCACTTACTCACCTGGCCTAGAATACAGTCCTGTATCAAATATTTCACATATATTAGGAATGACAGGAGAGAGGAAAGGAGGGATGGACAGAGGAGAGAAGGAAGAAAGGAAGAAAAGAAACAAAGCAGAAAACACATCAGAAGACACTGTTAACACACACTTCTTTTGTTTCTCAAGAAGCACCCACTGTGGCTGGAGATATGGCTCTGCATAGAGCATTTATCTAACATGCACCATGTCCTGGTTCAAACTCCAACACTGAAGGTTAAAAAACAATTTGTCTCAAATTGTAGCATTGCATTGGATATTCTTTTTCTTTAATAGAAACCGCACATTTTTGTTAATAATACTCTGAAAGAAGAAAGGTTAACCTTAAAAATTTTTTAACTAAGGAATAAGAGAGTATGTGTGAAATATAAAGTCAGACTCTACAACTGCAAGCTCAAGGCAAGTAATAAACTACCGAAATTGTTCCTGCTGGAAAGGCTCTAATATCTCCCATTTCAACTGCTTCATAGCCAAGAAATACAGCAAAATTATTCTAAGCTACCATATGGCCTTATGTGCTGCATATATCTTTATTAGGCATTTTCTTTTAAACATGAGTAAGGGCTAAAACTATCTAAAGATAAATTATTTAGATATTCAAATCTAAGTAACAGGGGCAAAATTAGTTTAATAGCAAATCACTTTCTGAGCTCATGCATTTTCTTAAGACTATAAGCAATGAAAACTACACAGCTGCTTTGGCCATTCCCAAACTTTAGAAGGCAAACCCAGTCAGCATCATTGCAACTGGAAAAAAAAATCTACTTTGTTTGGGGCACCTTTTGTTTTATTGTCATGTTCATCAAAAGAGCTTTTAACATGTAAATAAATTCTATTCATTTTTGTTATAAAACAATTATATACTGCTTTAGACAACAACAGAAGAATGTCCACTTAAAAAAATGATGTCAAACTAGACATAATAAAAAACATTTGAAAATTTATTGGTATAAAGGATTCCATACTGAAAACAACAAACAAGGAAGTCTGTTACCTCAATAGTGAGAACATAAGTGCTATTAACACTGAAGTGAACTGTGTACCAGCCTTGAGAATTCTATGAGCTGCAGTCTCAGTAAAAGCTTTCTTTTTAATTTCATTCATATCCAGGAATTACCAAAATGCCTTGGTACAAGGTCTCATTTGTTTTGCAATATGGTGTGATATGAAATTATTCCAAGCCAGACTATCTTTTAATATTTGGTACATAATTTTTAACAAGGTGCTTGTGTTTGTTTGTGGAAGGAACATGATGAGACACTGAGTCCTTAAGAATAAACACTTAAGAGCTCAGTGAGGCAATGCTTCAAAATTATATACACCAGAGTAAATAAATCTGTATCAAAATGCAAAATAGTGCTACACAAAATCTTTATCAAAGACCATATTTCATTTGATAAATTTGTGATTGAACATACACTTCTGCTTAGTCACAGGAAAGTATATTTCTATTCAGAAATTGAATTTTATAAAAAACTAAAGCAATGTAAACGAATGCCCTTCAACTCTACATTAAAAGTACATATCTAAATGTTTAATATATAAATAATTTAAACTTGAATTGGCTTTGAAATTTTCATTTCCTAGAAGAATTTTGATACATATAGACAAGGGACGTTTGACCCTTGAATTAATATATTTCTCTAAAAATCTATGTACCTAGGTCCAATTTTAAAAGAGGCATAGTGCTGTCTACTATGTGAGTTTAAGTCCTATCTATATTCTTGTCTGGATGGGCTTTCTAATTGGAGGCTACTGGTGAGACAGAGAAAGATCTCTAGTAGACGTAGATTCCTTAGGTTTTTTCTTTTTTTTTTTTTTTTTTTTTTCTAACATGAGAGGGACAGTTTCTTTTGGATATCTAAGGCAAAGTGCTAAGTATATGCTCAGAAAAATAAAAAAAAATTATTTAGTTTCTGTTTCCAGACACCTACAAATTAAGATTTATTTTTTTAAAAAAAAAGCTTTATTGAGAATTTCATACATGCATATAAGGTGTTTTGATCAAATCCACAACAACACCTTCCTCTCCAACATCTCCCATATCTCCCCATCACTTTTTTCTGGCAACTTTGTGTATTCTTTCTCTTTCTTTCCTTTCTTTCTTTCTTTCTTTCTTTCTTTCTTTCTTTCTTTCTTTCTTTCTTTCTTATGGGGCTTCTTGCTACTCTAACATTCCCCCCTCTGTAGACATAACCCTAAAATCTTTTAGGGATTTGATAAGCGCTCCCAAATACTTCTGACATTTTGGGCCTTTGGAAAGAATATAGTATGTTACTAAGAGGCCCAAGGACATTTTGAATTCTAGCCATGAAACTAACTACTTTTCTTTGGGTCTTTTTTACACTAACTGCCTAGCCAATTCCTACCTCCTATTCTTATCACACCATCCTCTGAAGAGGTTGCCTAAATTGTCAATAGGGAATTGGACGCAGACTGCTCTGGCTTCTTCTTCTAGCTGAACAGGGACACAGGGTAAGACAATTGGGGTACCACTTCAGTGGGTCTATATAATAGATTCCCAAATTGCATAACTCTTATCTGTAGGGAGAAAAGAAAGTTCTTGACTGGTGAATAGGGGATGGGATGGAGAAGTAAAGGCAAGAGTAGTTAGCATTATAAGTTCTAGACAGGGAACCAGAAAAAAGTCAGAACAGCAAATTTCAAATGTTCATATCAGAATTCATTGTGATTTCTTGACGAGGGCTTCCAAAAGCATCCCTCTGTTGGGTTCCTCCTCATTTTTCTTTTGTCTGCCATGGCTGACCTCAGAGTGATGGACTCAGAATTTGTTTTCAGGCACTTTGATAGCTGTTGGAGTGGCTAAATCAATGTCAGTTCCCTCTCAAATGCTTCTAGATAGGGGGAGAAAACGAATTTCACCATCATTTTAGAACAATAGTGGGTTGTCTCCCTTAGCTATAGGTGAGCACTACAGTATTGCAGGCCAAGATTTGAAGTCTTACATCTGAGCAGCACTTTCTGAATAATTTTCTAAATAACATTTTATATGGACTTAATCCTAATGTCTGGGAAGTGTAATCCCTCAAACTCTTAAGGAAATATACTGATCACTTTAATCTTTGGTTATACTTTTCTTTTGGGTGTTTAAGACCATACATTTGACCCAAATAAACCAATTTATTTTTACTCTTAAGGTCATTTGAGGATCTGTTCCTCAGGGGTCCATGGGCTTGAGAGGAGCCACTGGCTCCTTTCTTTTACCAGTTCCATTTATGTGAAGATAAGTCAAACGTCCTGCTCAACTATGGCTGGCTTCACTTGGAAGCATGGAAGAAATATTTCCTCTGTGTTGATCCTCCTCTTTGTACACTGAACACTGGTTCAAGTCCATCTGGTAGGGTCTCCATGACCTTCCAGAATAGTCTCTTCTGTGTGAAATAACTACCATTGTCACAATTGGGCTTGTTGACCAAGAAGGTTCAGTGGACCCTCACCAGAGTATCCAGCCACTCTTCCCAGCCAACTGTATGTAATTTGACCCATATCACACATGGTCTTTTGGATTTGGGAAGAACTAAAATATATAACCTGGGGAAGGTTGGGAAGAGAAGGCTTGCTCCATGCTGGGTAAAGACTTTCCAGTGTGCATACCCCCAGGTCTTGCATACACCTCAGCAACCAGTCATCTCTGTAAATAAGCTCATTTAATTCATTGGTTCCCCAGGAAAATTTTAATCAAACATTGGCTTGACACTAGAATCTTAAAAGTGGATAAGCATTGCTTAGTATTCCCATGAAAAGAATTCTCACAACAGATGGAAAATTTATTTGCTAATGTTATTATGTCTCATAATTATTAAAAAAGAAAATGAGAATGTAAAAGATGTAAAAAAGGATATGGGAATGAAGATATTTTCCAAAATAGGAAAAATGTGAAAGCCTAAGCAAGTGATGAAAGTCTGCATAGGTTTGCTATAATATATAAAAGATGAGACAAAAATAATATACACATCTTAAAATTTCTAAGGTCATGGTTTAGTCAACTAGTTTAAGGAACAAAATATATGTCTAAACAAATTAAGATTTATTTATACTTGCAACTGCCTGGCCAACTTTCGATGACTCTGCTTGCTGATTGTTGTTCTTCTCAGAGGTGTAAACTTATTTAGATAGAGAAATCATGTCAGTTTTTGAAAGATATAAATGCAATTTCAGTATTTCCTGAAAAACAGAAGAAAATTACTTAAAGTATTGCCTAGCCCCAAATGACAAGCAGAAGGGACATGTTGACAACTTCTCTCATTTCTTTGTACCTTTTTAACATAAGTAACCAGAAAGGAGAGTTTTGTACAAACACTAAGGAGCAATATTCTGAGTGATACTTGGTTCCATAAGATGTTACATCAGGTTCAGAGGTGGACATTGTGACTTAAATGTTTCACCAAAACTTATTGGCTTTAAGAAAATGCGTAAGAAAACGCACAAAGTTCTGTGTTTAGTCCTATCATGGTAGAGCTTGCCTGAATCCTAGCATTTGGAAGTAGAGGCAGGAGGAGCACAAGTTCAAGGTGATCCTCAACTGTATATGACTTTGAGGCCATCCTAAGATACATAGGACACTGATTTTTTTTAAAGAGGAGAAATAAACTCTGCATAAGTTTTGTTAATGTTTTTTATACAAGGCCAAGAACTTCTAAGCTATTTTGTAATTTGTGTTTATCAAATTTCTTGAAAATCCTTGAAAAGCAGTGTAAGCAGATCATAGAGGTCAAGGAAAACCTGAAAGCAATTTTTTTTTTTCGGTCTTATCTTCCTGGAACTCACTATGTAGACCAGGCTTGCCTTGAACTCACAGAGATCTGCCTGCTGCCTCTGCCTCCCAAGTGCTGGGATTAAAGGCGTAAGCCACCACACCTGGCTCTGAAAACATTTTTTATTCTATCACTTTTTATTATTTATTTTGTGTACACATACATGTGTGTGTATACAAGGGGTAAGAAGGCATGAGCAACAGTGCAAGTGTGGCAATCAGAGGGCAACTTCTGGGAGTCAGTTCTCCTCTTACATCATGTGGGACCTAGTGATCAAATTCAAGCCATCGGGCTTGGCAATAGGCACCTTTCCCCTCTGAGCCACCCCTCTGGTTCCTGAAAGAATCTTATCCATAAAATCTGGCACTAAAATATAACAGATAAAAGCACAAAGCCTCCTCATTAATGCCTCCCAAGTTATATTCCCATCTTCACCAGTGACCCCAGGAAAATTATGTAACCTTCAATTTTTTTATCTGCAAAACAGGCATAGTCCTAGTCCTGTGATGTTGAAAGAAGTCAGTACAGAGAAAGCATTCAAAATACAGCCTGGCATATAGTAGTCACAGTGTGATTGCTACTAACATCGTGGTCCTTACCATCAGTGAGCATCATCCATCATCATCCTCTTCATCATCATCATTCTTTTAGTAGACAAATTAAATAAGATACAAATATTTGAAATAAATTATTTTATAGTCATGTTCAATTTTATTTTTGTCATTTTCTATTTCAAATATTTTTTGTTCTCAAAAGGTGAGCAAATATCTAAAAGACTAATCCATTAATCAAACTGGGAGATAAACTACATTATATTTTTTCTGTAGCTTTAGATCACAATTCTTTTGGTAATTTTCCTTATGGCATCTTGAAGGTGATCAAATAACATTCAGAGAGGGAACTCTCAATAGCTTTTAACTATCACTGAAACTGAGAATAAGGGAGAAAACAGTTTCTACTTGTCATTGGAGATAAATTAAGTAAACAAGTTTAGCCTGATAGAGATAGCTGATTTTTTTTTTTTTTTTTTTTTTTGTAAATACAAGTGTCGGTAAAATTCACACTTGCTTTCAGACATCTTAGAAGAATTGAGAGCTTCTCGATATCTGGCTTTGACATTTGTTGACATTGTCAGAACTAAGTAGTCTTTAGGTGTTTGTTTAAAGATGTCACTCCAGAAAGATACTTACTTGTAGACAGTTGATTGAGACCAGCTGTGGTGAAGATGGAGAGGCACAGGTTTCCCAGTGAGGCCTGCCGAGTAAGAATTGTTCAAATCACTCTTCAAATCCCCTGAATATCTCCACAAGGAGATGGTTCAAATACTCTCTTCTGGGGCTCATTTAAAATTTTCTTATGCTCTCTCTTCTAAGACACAAATAAATTTATTTCTAGTCCTGGTGCAGAATTTCAAAACTGAAACAGAATATGGTATGAGAAAGGGACTGGAAAATTCTTTGATTGGAAATATCCCCCATGCCATCCAGCACTGAAAGAAAACAGTGATGTTGAAGTAGGTATATAGTGTGCACCCATGTTTTTCCTTAGAAGAATCTGTATGCTCATTTTTCTCCCTTTTTCTTTATAAATCAGACGAAAACCAAGGTATCTTTGTCTATCTTCTTTACGACTTGGTGATTTGTAGTCTTGTTGGATTGCTCCCTCAAAGAGGAGAGAAAGTGTTGGGGGAGGCTTAATTTTAGAATTCATAATTAATTACCTTAAATTATTTTCAAAAAATGGATATTACTTTTATATGTCTCCCCTCCATTCAAGCCATTTAGTTAAAATCTATGAGCAGGAGGCAGAAAGATTTTTTTTATTTAATTTTATTTTTTCATTTTGCTTCATATTATTTTATTTTGTGTATGAGTGTTGTGCCTCTATGTATGTAAGTGCACTGGTATTTGTGTAATAACTGCAGGTGCGTTCTTCCAGAATGATTTGTTCTTATTCTTTACCTTAATTTGAGGGACTTCAAGAAGATACTTGTTTGTTTGTTTGTTTGTTTGTTTTTTCATACAGAATTCATTCCAAGGCAATTGACATTGAGACTTTTTCACATGCATTTCTAATCTCTATATACATGACTATCACTGGTCACAGTCGCCCACCTGAGCTCCTTGGCATCTGAGCATGAATACAAACTCGTCAGATAGACAGCCTTCCTCTCCCACTAGAGGCTCCATACTCTGCCATCCCTGTCACTGTCCACTGTGTTGTCAGC
>NW_008343216.1:4755608-4779383 GCF_000622305.1 Nannospalax galili | reverse complement strand
TTCTAAGAGTTTGAGAGTTTCAGGCTTTACATTGAGGTCTTTGAGCCATTTGGAATTGACTTTTTTTGCAGGGTAACAGATAGTTGTTTAGTTTCATTCTTCTACAAGTGGAGATCCAGTTTTGCCAGCACCATTTGCTAAACATGCTGTCTTTCCTCCAGTTAATGTTCTTGGCCCCTTTGTCAAATATCAGGTGGCTAAAATGCAAGTTAACCAAAAAAAAAAAAAAAATCTTATCCCTTTTCAGTTGCATAAAATCTTGGTTGTAGCTTTCTAGAAATCCATTATTTAGCTTTTGAGAAACCCTTTCCATTATCTCAGAAACCTTAATAAATGCAGATATGCATTCGGGTAATAATATGCATATATAACACCATGTATGCCAAGCATGAACCATTATTTGCTTTAACTCATTTGCTTCTCACAACTTTCCTGATTCCAGATGCAGAAACTGAGGTATGAGCTCTAAAGGAAATGACCCAAATTCAGGCAACTAGCAATTGATAGAAGCGGGATTCAAATATAGGCAGTCAAAACTCAGAGTGCCTATTCTTAACTCCATTCTGCAATACTCAACTCATCACATTCTACCCACCATCAGAATAAATGCTTAAATGGATATGATCCATGGCTGGAAGGGCATATTATCTTCCATCTCACTCCAGAAGGTGACCCTGGAGCTCTCCCCAAAGGTGAATGGGAAGCACTCCAGAGCAAAGAGCATGTGATAGATCAAGGACCACTGGGCATCTTTAAAACTGTATTTTTGTGATGAGAATTCTAGTAATACCTCTCCAATGTCATTATACAAAGCTTTGCTACAGGGAGACATAGAGAATGACGTGTTTTAAGAGTGTCGCCTTTGTAGTAGCATCAGAACCAAATTTTCTAAAAAGTAAAGTAGAATATATGTGAATACTGGAATCACGAACACCCTTATCGCACACACCCTGCTGTGAGTTACTCTTTGAACAGAATTGCTGCTTAGACTTCAAACCACCACTGTGACCTCAAGAGGTTAGCAGAAAAAAGAAACTCTTTGGTGCAAAAACCATAACATGGGTATAATGCCACTTAAAGGGACAAGACTTAGAACTGAATGTGGCTTATTGCAAAAAAAACAGTCAATGCTTTACTAAAAAAGAGGAAAACTCAATGAAATAAAATGCCTTTAAATTCCAGATTCATGTAGACAGACCTAATACAGTGAAACATTATTTTCCCATAAAAATATATGCTATGTTCTTAAACACCACTAAGTAAATCATCTTCTTAGTGAATGATGATATCCGTTCCCCGCATTTTTGAACCGGCAACAATCATAGATATCTGCCAGTACTCTGAATAAATATATAGTGAAATACTGGTTACATGAAACATTTTGAATGAGTGGAAAGTACATGAAATAAGAACTGAAACACATACATATACAAAGGTGTACACAGAGACAAACAGACACACACACACACACACACACACACACACCAATCTACCTAAGAGACAGTCCAACACAGTGGGTTTAAACAGCATACATGTAATGCTATCAATATGCAATTCAGATTTCTTAGGACAGAGTCCCAGAACACAGGTTAGGCATACCTATTATGAGCTTATATCTGAACTCAAACAACAGACATTGATTTTATTTTAATATATTTTATTGAATTTTTGTGCATTTCATGTATTACATCTTAATCATATTTTGACTATCTGTACCCTACCCCACATAGCCTGCCCACAGAATTTCATGCATTCTGTCATATATGTTAAGGCCTATCAAGTCAAGTTTGTGTATCCTGGTGTCCCTCAGTGTGATTTCATTCACTGGAGCCTAGTCAGTCGATCCAACATCACTCCCTTAAATAAGACCAACTCTCCTTCATCCAGCACTGATCAGCTGCCAATAGTCCCTCTGCTAAGGTTGGGGCTGCTTTTCCATTTCCCATTCTATGCTGGGTTTTTGTCCGATTGAGTTTGCATGGGTCTTGTGCATGCTGGCGCCACTGCTGTAAGTTTCTACAAGCTAGTTCGCAGGTGCCTGTAAGACTGTTTCCATATGGTCATGCACCAACCATGGTTCTTACAGTCCTTCTGCCCCCTCTTCTTCAATGATTTCTGAGTCCTGGGTGGGATTTTCACTTTAAAGTCATAGAAGGTTAGAGAGAAAATTGCTGTTTCATATCTTGCATGATTTTCTTCTTATGATAATTTCCTTCCCTTATCTCCAATAAAGTAACTTTGCCTTTGAGTACCTAACCAAAAAAGGATTTTCATTTCTTGAAGCCAAGGTACAGAACTGTTGATAATGATTGATATTATTATTGTTATTTTGATAAAGATGGAAAAATGAAAGGAAGAAAGAAAAAAAGAAAAAGAAGAGGAAGAAAAGGGTAAATGCAGTTTTAGTTTATGCCATTTCTTATGAAATACATAGTTATATAATTCCTTTCCCCCTCAAAGGAATTTATCAAAATAGCACCTTGCTAGTTTCTCTAGTGCTTCGTTCTGATCATGTTCAAGTATAATCTACAGCACTCTGTTGCAGGAGTGTTTTGTACACAATGGCTCAATCTCAAAATTCTTATTACACCTTTGTTCAATATAATAGATGCTCTTAGAGTTCCTTCAATTGAATTATTAATAAGAGTATAACTACTAGTAGAAAAGTTTCTTTTCAAGGAATTGCCATCTATTCTGATGAAATGCCATTACAAAAAGACTTACATGATGTTTACAGCCTCAAGTGGATGATTTTATTGTTCCAAGTTGTTTAAAAGAATCAGTCTCATAAAACTTTAATGGCTACCACGGCCTCATTCTGTATTTATAGTGAAGCCTCCTTGTTCGTTAAGAGACACACTAAATTCTCAACTACCTGCATTACACAATTATTACATGGCATGAGTTTTCTCTGTTCCAAACCTCAAATATGTACAAGTGGCCTTACCCTAATGATACAAATTTTATTATAGATTGTGTTGGGTCCTGAATAAAAAGAGCACTTAAATATTGTTAGAATGTGTTTACTTAATTTAACTTTTCCTAATGTAGTGAATATTTTATTATTACACTTTGAAAATGGGTTCAATTTTTTAAATGAGTTTATTGTGGTTTGTGAACTTGAGATATTGAAAGACTAGCTATCCTTTGGGAATAACCACCTTTTGTTCATACAATGCTAGGATCATCGGTAAATAAATATATATCTATCAGTAGCAAATATGCACCATCACTACATAAATTAATGTATTTGATAAGTGATTCCTATACCCCTCTAGTTGGATTATTATCTCTTAGGCTGATTCTATAGTTTATTGGGATGAAGTTGTGAGTGTATAACAAACAGATCATCTACAACAGGCAAAGTGGAAGTCAGGCATAGTGGCCCAGGTCAGTCAGGGATACAAGACCCTGTCTTAATTTTTTTTTAAGTGGAAAAACATACTCCTTATACACAGGTGGATGATAGCATTTGTGCCAAATAAAATAACATTTCACCCCCTACTTGGTATTTTAAACATGCATTTTGTCATTAGTGTTCCTGCCAATATAAGGTTATATGGATTGCTACAGAATCTTGTAGATAATTCAAAATGTGAGTTAATTAGGGGTTGCAGTTTAGTTATCAAGCTACTGCTTAGACATCTATCTGTTTTCTACACAGGTATGAAATATTGACAGAAGTGTGATGCCATTTTTACCTTTCACTTACTTCATTACATTTGTACATGATGCATACTTTGATGGAAAGGAAAAGATATCCATGTTGCAGCAGCTACCTACCATGAGAAATTACCTAGAGACTTCAAAAGAAAGGTACTAGTAAAGCTATTAGCAAAATGTTCTTTAGATATCTTTTTTTATTCTTATAAAAGTTGATTTTGAACTCTCATGCTCAAAGTCAATCATTTGTCCTGGGTCTGGAGAGATGGCTCAGCAGTTAAGAGGCTCACTGCTTTTACAGAGGACAAGAGCTCAGTTCTCCAGGACCCATGTCAGGCTGTGGCTGACAGTTGTCTTTAGCTCTAGCTCCAGGGGGTTCAATGCCTTCTTCTGCCTCAAAAGGTACCTGCATACAGGTGAGCATACACACACACACACACACACACACACACACACACACACACGCATGCACGCACGCACACATGCACGCACATACACATTTTTAAAAATGAGAAAAAAAAAACTGTAGCACAATACTGTTCAGTCACAGGTTCTGAAATGAGTGACACTGGAGGCAGGTAACAGTGAAGCTCTATTAGTTCCTGATACTACATTAATTATATTGTCATTTTCCTGACATAATAATCAGGTCACAGAGAGAGAATTTCAGGTCTGTTTTTGCCTTAATATCCTACCAGGAGAAGCAAATGCCCACATCTTGATATGTATCTGGAAATATCACAGGGAGAAATAAGTGAAAATCTGTAGGTACAACATAAAAGGGTAACATTCATAACTTGTATTTTACCAATATACTCCTAGAAGGAATTTGATCTTTTTAAGTGAGTTTATTGTGGTTAGTAAAATTTAAATACGGGGTATGCTTAAATGTAATTTAGAATTACCCTTGTTTTGGCTACAATTCTAGAATCATCAATAAATAAAAAATACATTGCAAGAAGACAGAACTAACTGGAACAATGGTATCCATGTAATCACTATTCCCTTTTCCTCATCTCTCTTGGTCACAGTCAGGCAACAGCTTCAATCTCATGTCTCAAAGCTACTGGTTTACTTCCTTATTTATCCTAAGTGAAAGGCAGTTTTGATAAGCCCTGATGTCCTGGATGAAAGCCTTTAAATATGCTTCTAATGTTGCTTATGCATCAGGATGATAAAGACAGTGAGAGTAAAGGTGGTGATGATCATGAGGGCACCAAAATTAAGAATATGCCTTTTTCTTTTTAAGAAATCCAAATTAATTTTAAAACCACCTAATGATTAGTAGTTTTTAAAATTTTATTTACTGTTTTTATTTTATGTTTGCTATGTGTACAAGTGTTTTGCCTGTATGTATGTAAGGGCACTGGTGTCATGAAATGTCCTCGGATGTCAAAAGAGGATGTCAGATTCCCTGGAACTAGAGTAATGAATAATTGTTGTTAGCTGCCATGTGGGTGTTGGGAACTGAACCTGGGTCCTCTGCAAGAGCAGCCAGTACTCTTAACTGTTGAGCCATATTGCTAGTCAGTCCATGGTTGGTACTTTCATCTATTTGTTGAAGATAAATATTTGCATTTGGTTTCACTGGAAGCAGTGCCACAGTCAAGGATTTAGGGGCATGTCATTTAATTAGGGGGTCATCATAGGAAGTAAGAGTGAGAGAAAAGAGAGTCAGGAAGAAAAAATGTAAGTGTCTGAACTTATTGCTGAACTTGTCTCCATAGTGCTCAGTTCTGCCGGGGAAACTGAGAAGCATATAGGCCCTCAAGGGGAACTAGAATTTTTACTTCCCTACAATTTGCAGCAGTACACAATCCAACTTAGCTGAGAAAGTACAGATGATAAGAGCCAAAAGCTACATAGTTGAAATGCATAGCTGGAACAGGTCCTGATGATGGGATCCTACCATTCAGAGAGAAGCCTGCAATCCACTTGAGGTCAAGGAACCATGTAATGCAACTATAACCATAGTCATAAGTAGCTAAGGGTCGTGATGAGGGAAGTACCAAAACTATGCATTGTAATAAAATCAAGTTATTGTAAAGCAAATGTTTTTACCAGCTTTGTTGTGGTTATCTTATTTTTTTAATTTGTTTTTATTAACTTTTTTGTATTTCATACAGAATATCTCAAAGAATCTGAATCATCTTTGTAGCCCCATCCCCACCTGCACCCTCCCATAGTGCTCCCACTGGAACCCATACACTCTGTCCTGGGTGCTAAGGCCCACTGTGTCAAGTCAGTGTCCCCAGATGTTCCCCAGTGCGGTTTAGTCAGATCCTTATCTTTTGGTTATTTTTTTAATTCAATCTCAATCACATCTTTCTCTGAAGTACAAATTAATAACTAGCATTTTCTCTCATTTATTTTCCTTTGCATCAAAAATCAATTGAGCAATAATAGGCTTGACTATATTCCTATAGGAAAGGTAAAAAGAATCTTAACTAAGATTCCTAGTCCCTAGAATAGACCAATGATTTGTTGTTGTAAAAATTGATCTTTGCATCATAAAATTTGCAGGTAAATGGATGGAACTAAAGCTGTTATACTAAATGAAGTAACACAGACTCAGAAAAATAAGTGATGTATGTTCTTGCTCATTTGTGGAGCTTAGCATCAAACCCTGTATGTAAGTATATATCCTGATGGAACTACAGGAGTCAGGAAAATGAAGCATGAAGGGAAAGGGAAAGAGAGAGCCTGAGAGAGGGGGATAGTAGGAAACAGATGTTACCAAGGAGCGAGTGGGAAAAATGGTGTGTTCAATTGAGAAGGGAGGGGGGGGGAAGATATACAAAGAACCGTGGGGATGAAAAGGAAGATGGAGGGGAAAATGGGGGAAACGGGACAACTTTAACTGGGGAAGGAGGAAGGAGGTTAGACCTAGAGAGAGGCAGAGAAGAAATAAAGCTTGGGTGGTATAAAAAGAAAGACAAAAATGAATCAGAAGGGCAGATGGGGGCAATGGATGGGGGTGCTGACAGCACAGTGGACAGTGGCAGGGATAGCAGAGTATGGAGGCTCTAGTGGGAGAGGAAGGCTGTCTACCTGATGAGTTTGTATTCATGCTCAGATGCCGAGGAGCTCAGAAGGTGGGTGACTGTGACCAGTGATAGTCATGTATATAGAGATTAGAAATGCATGTGAAAACGTCTCAATGTCAAGAGCCCTGGAATGAATTTTTCTGTATGAAACTGTGTGTTTTGACAACGAGGTGGAGATCTTTTTTAAACGTTGGAACCTCATTTAATTTTATGTCTTATAGAGTTTATAATGAGTAAAAGATTATATAAGTGTAATAATTCATCTGTAAACATAGAAATGTACAGCCAATTTTGAAAGAGATGTACCCTAGCTCAGAAAAATGTTATTGAATAGGTTAATGCTGTTGTAATGAAATGCTTCTTTAAATTAAAAAAAAAATTAAAAAAAAATGAATTAGCTTAAAAACCTACTGAAAATACACATACACTATCTGAACATGAGTGAATGTGTATACCTGGAGGCTATATAACAAGAGACAGTGTTAGACAGGAGAAACCTCCCTTTGAGTTCTTTTTTCAGAGTAGTCCAAGAGACTCCCAAAATAATATAAGCTATTTCACAGCCCTTGATTGTCGCCTAGAATTTGAAAGTAAGACCCTATTGCTTAAGTTAGTATATACTTTGGACACAGGATCAGAGCAATGGAGCTGTAACTGACCTGGAAGCCTCCTCCCTGAAGGCTAGTTCTCATAGCTTTGGAGGATTCTATGCAAGTTGCTAAGGGAGAACATCAATCAGTGATCTAACCCCAGTTTTAAAGCCTCTTAACCAGAATGACCAGCACAACAAACTATAGTGGTGCAGTAGTGGCACTTTTATCTTGGGGATAATCAGCAGCTATCTAACTGGGCTTAAAGCCCTCTCAATGGGCGGAAACTCATGTGTGGCCTATGGCCATGTCTATAAGACCTTTTCTTGATTGTTGAGTAATACGGGAGAAGTGCCACTCCCAGGTAGGTGGTCTTGTGTTGCATAGGAAAGTAAGTTGAGCACAGGCCAGGGGAACAAACCAGTAAGCAGAGTTCTTCCATGTTCTGTACTTTGGTGCCTGCCCTGAGTTCCTGTCCTGGCTACTTTCAATGATGAACTACAAGCTGAAAGTGAAATAAATAAACCCTTTCCTCCCCAACTAGGTTTGATTAGAATGTTTTATCACAGCAATAGAAAGTAATTGGGAAAAACAGTAAGATGACAGAAAGCCACAGAGAGGCTTTTATTGGTAGAAAGGCAAATGGGATTGTTGCAAGATAACTTTGAAGATAGAGAATATGATTAAGGAAATTTTCTGGATATTTCCATGAAGAATGCTGAGTACATCAATTGATTCTTCTCAGACTCTTAGGATAAGATATTGCAAAAGAGAAAGGAACAAAGATAGAATGTGCTGATTTCTCAGTAGAATTTACAGGGCCTACTTCTAACCCAGAACTTTATGGATAGGAAAATAAAGCACTTATTTTCATTTTCTCCAGGGAAAACATAAAATCCAGGGTGCCCCCATAAAATATGCTACAGAGATCAATATCAAATAATGAATAAGGTCTAATATTCTTTGTGAAAACTTCAAAAGATTTAAAGAATGTTTTAAAGACCTTAGCTAGATAAAATGGCTTCTTAGAATTCTCACGACATTGTTCCATAGCAGGCAGCTTCAAATACAGATTGGCAGGATTGGAACAAGCTTATCCATGTGACTTTACTTACCTGAGTAAATCATACTTTGATATCCAGAAAACCTATAAGTAGTTTCAAGGAGTTGAATCTGCCAAAGACAGAAACAGTTCAAAATTAAAAGATGCTCTGGACTTTCTATGGACAGGAAACAGGCTATTGAATTTACTCTACTGCAAGCCTGTGCCATTTCTTATGGAAAATGAAGAATGAATTGTGATGGTTTGAATGAGAATGTCCCCCATAAGCTCCAAGTATTTGGACATTCTGTCCCCAGATGGTGGCACTGTTTGGGGAGGTTTTAGAAGGTGTGGCTATCCTGGAGGAAGCATGTCACTGGGGGTGGGCTTAGAGAGTTCTTAAGCCTTGCCAGATCTCCAGTCAGTGTCTTGCTTCCTGTGCCTGTGTGAGAACTTCACTTCTGCTGCTCCTGTTCCAGCCACCTCCAGCCAGCAGGCCTCCTTGCCAGGGAGGATTGTAATTCCCCTGGAACCATAAGCTCAAATAAATTCTTCCTTCTATAAATTGCTTGGGTCAATGTTTCTATCACAGCAACAGAAAAGTGACTAATACAGTCATTGGTACCAAGAGTGGGGTGTTGACTGTGAAGAACCTGACCATGTGGGGTTTTGGAGAAATGTGGAAGACTTTGGAAGGTTGGGATAGAAAAGTGGTTGATTGCTGTAAGTGGAGCTTAGCAGGCCATTCTAGTAGGGGCCTGAAAAAAAGTAGTGCTAAGAACAATGTAGTTCTGGAGGGAAATAAGGACTTAAGCAGCAACTGGGATATTTTGGCAAAGAGTCTGGCTGGAGTCTGCCCACAGCCAAAAAGCTTGCCTGAGGCTAAGTTGAAAAGCCATGGACTAATTTCTCTGGTGGAAGAAATTTGAAGACAGCATAACATAGAAATGGTGGCATGGCTGTTAATGGTGATCTACAGTGAAAGAGCACAAATAGGGCAGAAAGAAATACAGTTTGGATTGAAAAAGAGCACTAGGAAGATAAATGTTAGAGCCCTGGCATGTGATGGAGAGGATCCCATTGATAAGGAGATTAAAGTGATTAAAATGGGGCCTAGAGATTCAAACTTAAACAAGGGAGAGAGTGTTTCCAGGGCAAGACCACATACAATTAAGCCTCCAACTTGTGAAAGGAAAATGCTACAGGGGCCACTTAAGAGAAAAGCTTCTAAAATGGATAAAGCAGGCTGGAGTCCATCCCAAACTTGCAGCCAAACTTGGCAGTGTTGCTCACCTGGTGTTGGCATTAGAGGCAAGAAAGATGGAAGAGTGAAGGGGTCATCAATTCTTCCTCCAAGGTTTCAGAGAGCCTCAGAGGCCAGGCAGCATGAAGCATGGTTGCCCCTACCTACAGAGGCCCTGATAGGCCATTGTGTGAAGCTATGAAGGTGAAACCTGGTTGGCAGTGGAGACCCCAAGAAGTTCATGGTGCCAGAGCTGTGAGGCATCTGCCAAGAAGACCTGCATACAGGGAGTGGTACCAGCACAAGAGAGAGGTGTGTGTTGCACACAGCAAAGCTAGAGAGGCTGAGCCATCTAAGCCCTTTGGAAGTAAAGTCCCAGAAGTTGGACGTGGAGCTACTGGATTTGGTGTTTGTCCTGCTGGTTTTTGGTCTTCTTTTGGTCCAGTATTTCCTTACTATGCCTCCATTCCTCCCTTTTGGAATGATAATGGTGGTACCAGCACAAGAGAGAGGTGTGTGTTGCACACAGCAAAGCTAGAGAGGCTGAGCCATCTAAGCCCTTTGGAAGTAAAGTCCCAGAAGTTGGACGTGGAGCTACTGGATTTGGTGTTTGTCCTGCTGGTTTTTGGTCTTCTTTTGGTCCAGTATTTCCTTACTATGCCTCCATTCCTCCCTTTTGGAATGATAATGTGTATACGATTCCACTGTATGTTAGGAGTATGTAATTTGTCTTTTGATTTTATAGACGCTTACAGTTATTTACCTGAGTCTCAGAAAAGACTGGACTGTGGACTTTTAAATAGTATTGAGATGTACTATTGAGACTGATAAAGACTATGGGGACTTTTAAAGTTGGATTAAATGCATTTTGCATTTTATATGGTCATGAGCCTATGGGGGCCAGGGGGTGAAATGTGATGGTTTGAATGATAATGTCCCCCATAGGCTCCAAGTATTTGGACATTCTGTCCCCAGATGGTGGCCCTTTGGGGGGAGGTTTTAGAAGTTGTGGCTATCCTGGAGGAAGCATGTCACTGGGGGTAGGCTTAGAGAGTTCTTAAGCCTTGCCAGATCTCAAGTCAGTGTCTTGCTTCCTATGCCTGCGTGATGATGTGAGAATTTCACTTTTGCTACTCCTGTTCCAGCCACCTCCAGCCACCATGCCTCCCCACCAGGACAGACTGTAATTTCCCTGGAACCATAAGCTCAAATAAATTCTTCCTTCTATAAATTTCTTAGGTCAGTGTTTCTATCACAGCAACAGAAAAGTGACTAATACATGAATCAAGGGGAAAAGTCAAGAGATAAGGGTGGGAGCTAAGAATTGACTGTGCAGTCACGTGAAGTAGAGAGAAGCATTTCCAAGATGGGAAATTGTAGATTTTAGTGAATGAAAAGTCCTGGAAACCAGAATATAAAGAGCTGATTCATGTACCAAAAGGATTGCACAATTACTGTAATATTATAAGGGCAATGAGACCCCACCAGATGGACTTGAACCAGTATAAAGGGGAAGGTCAACACGGAGGAAACATTTCCTCCATGCTTCCAAGTGAAACCAGCCATGGTCCAGCAGGACCTGTGACTTATCTTCACATAGATGGAACTGGTAAAAGAAAGGAGCCAGAGGCTCCTCCCAAGCCTATGTGACCCCTGAGGAACAGATCCTCAAACAACTTTGAAAGTAAAAATAAATTGGTTTATCTGGGCCAACTGTATGGTCTTAAACACCCAAAAGGAAAGTATAACCAAAGATTAAAGGGATCAATATAATTCTTTAAGAGCCCATGTGTATAGCTAAAGGCTACATAACAAGAAACAATGCCAGACAGGAGATACCTTGCTTTGAGTTATTGGCCAGGGTGGCCCAAGAGACTCCAAGATGGTAACTCAGCATAGAACTGGGAAAATGAACAGCAGACCCCAATATTTTATCTCATCCTTTAATGAATATGAACTTCTGCTGTGGTTATCCTGTCCCATTGTATATAAAGCTTGACCTTCCAGTTTCTAAATCTTTGCCACCTAAGAAGCAAGGGATGAGGAACACTTAAGACAGACAAAAGGAACAATATCTAAGATAACTTCTATGTACTTATATTTAACTTTAATTTAATTTAAATGATATTTGCAAGTGTTTTATGGTATCAAGTTTGTGTGTCCTCTAAAATTCATGATGTAACTTAAACTCCATCATGGCATTTTTAAGAGGTGGGACTATTTGGGAAGTAATGAGGTAATGAGAACATGATTAAGGATTAATGCCTCATAAAAAGGCTAGAAGAACTACCTTATGTCTTCTTTGCCCTTTTGTCTCTATGATAAGATCATGTTTGGTACCAAAATGGTAATCTTGGAATCTTTGGCAATCTTGGAATGTAGTGTACTTTTCAAGTACAAGGGTCATGACTCATTAAGGACCAAAAGATTATCTGTGGTCTACTGTTCCGCTGGTGAGCACCATTATTTTATGCTCCTGCATAATACCCTAACATGTGAGCACTGATCCTGGTCATGTGACTTGGTTGGCCAATGAGATACTATCAGTATAAACACTTTGGGGTGTTTCTTCTTGGAAATATTTATTCCAGAATGCTCCAACTTAATTGTTAATTATGTCAGTGCTGTGGTGTGAAGCCTGGAAGACTGGAGGCCATATTAGGAGTTCAAGCCCTAGTGAGCTCCCAGTGAATACAGGCATAAAATAATCACAACTACTATGCATAACAGAAAAATTGACCACATGAGCCCAATCTTTGAAGTTTATTGTACAAAGAAGATTGTGTTATTTTTCCTTCTCTAAACATGAAGCACCATATCTTCACATTAGCTTATAAGGCTCCAAAATTTCTAACATGTTAGTCATTATAATGAAAAGGAACATTACTGTTCAAATGATACTTCCAAGAGAGTGTCAGAAAAGATGTGCTGCATCAGAAGCCCAAAAACCATAAGCATGGTCTGTGACTCTTCTGAAAGACATTGAAATTACGTGTCATGATTTCCTCAACCATCAAAATGAGATACTGACCTAGTGGCTATAAAGTCGTTTCTCTTTCTAGGGTTTTATGATTTTATAACTCAAACACCTAGGACCTGTATTGGCCTACTTATTTGATGTATATCATGTACTGTCGTGTTATTTGTTAGTGCTTTTGTTCAATCTTAGAGTTTCGTTTGTGCATTCTCTTTTCTTACTGTAAATATCTGGTGCTCATTTAAAATAAATCTACAAATTAAGTGTAATTTTTCTCAGAATTTTTGAACATAAGAAAATGTACGTGAGTGCTACATAATTAAGTATCATTTATTTTTTGTACTGTTTAAGCAAGCTACAGATATTCAATTGCCATTGAAATATTTTTGTAAACCATGCAACCTTTTTCACAAAAGATAATTATGAAATAGCTAACATTCATTTGACCACAACCAATAAATAATTTATGAACTGGGTGTTTGAAATTATGCAGATATTCTAAATACTTTTTGTTGCCTGTACATCTGAGTAAGTATGATTCAGAAGAAAGTGTGCAGTGGATTAATAGATTCAACATTGAAGGCATTTGCATTTCTACAGAGTTCTTTTCTTTGCTGGCTCCTACTATCTTTAGTATCATGGCTCAGAAAACAAGCTTGACAATACTGTCTCTAAATGTATTTGAATATCCTGGCATCCCTATTCATCAGCCTCTTTGATGCTTTAAATGTCTTTTGCTTTCTTTCCAGAGCTCTTTATGAAGGCTCAGAGATATGCTTTTAGTAGTGTATCCAACTATCTTATAATACATACTAAATGGAGGGCTAAAGAAGAGGTCTTTAAATATTTTATATATCTATGATAGCCCATAGAGTTCTGTTAGAGCACGTTGCGTAATGGGCTCATTGCTGTGAGCAGACTACCTACCAGCAGAACAGGTGTCACTGGCTGCATCAGAGCAGTAGCTACGTTGGCTTCATAAATTCTTTGTGCAAAATAGACATCTATAACAACCCCTATTTTAACAGATATTTGTATTGTCTCTAGTGTACAATAACACTAGTTGAAGAAAACTTGTTTGATTTGGGTATGATCAAATGCAAGAAACTCTTCCATATTAATATTTAACCTAAAATATTTTTTGAAAACTACTAAACAGTCTGAGGTGGGTGTTATTTATTCTCATTTACACAGCTTGGTATGGAGAGCAAATCACCCATTTACCTCACTTCCCAAAAGATGTAGGGTAACCTTATTTCTTTAAGTTATCCACAAATAGTGAAGCAAATGAGCACAGATGTTCAAGTGACAGTGTTGATAAAGATATTTAGCAGTCCCTGGTCAACGTCCTACTAAAAAAAAGTCATTATTTATATTGGTAGTAAATGTGCTATTGCTTCGTCTATCAGCTTTCTTTAATGGGACGCGTATTTGTTCCCTGACCAAATTTTATCAAAGTAATACATGTACTAGTGCATGTGCACCTCTTATTATTTGGCAATCCAATGTATATTTAAAGAGTAGCAAGAGAGAGAATCACACTGTACAAAGAGCTAAGGATTAGCATATTCACTTGAATGTTGTTTATTCTGAAAAGCCTTCTTCCTGTAATGTTTCATGGTTTAAGAGCTACCATACTCTGCATATATCAAAAAGATAATTCTGACCTTTTGAATTTATACCGTCACAAATATTAGTGCTGATTTTTCTCTGAAGGAAGCAACTTTACTTAATCCTAGTCAGTCTTTAATAATCACAGTTGCTCCAAAGCAATTGTTAGATTTAACTATTAATCCAAACACATGATTTTCCTTAACATCTCATTACTATTTGTCCTGACACGGCTCTCAAATATTTTCTCTTCTATCCAACCAATCTGTAACTTTTTTAGGTGTTTATTTGCACACTTCCCATCCTAGGAACCCAAACCACAAACTGATGACTTGAACAAAGAATTCAATTCTACTAGCAGTGTTGTATGATAATACTTGCTTTTTAATTTTTATTTGAATGTGCTATGTCCAGTGTTTGGTGATAGTAAAGCACAGAAGTACCTCACTTACCCCCAAATGGAAAACGATCGTTTTCCTGATACAGAGACAACTACTGGAGCAAAAGACTGCATCAAAATCTGCTTACCTTGGGAATTGCTATCTCTCTTCTTCAAAAAATTCTGTTAACTTTACGCATACTGTTTCCTTTTAGAACCCCTAAAACAGTATAAAGTATAGAGAAGCATACAGGCTGCTTACAATTTTTACTGTACATTTTATCAGGAAAGCTATCTATCCCAGATCTCTTCAGAAAAATTTTAATGATCCGAGGTCACACCTCTTAAAAAGAATGAGGTCTAGTTTTACATAAGAAGGTCCAACTTGTAGGGTTTTACTTTCTTTTTATGCTCAGACCTCACAAACCGAGGACCACAGTCTTCAAATAGCATTCCTTGTTAAAATTGAACTCAGAAAAGGTTATTCTACCTCAGAATTTTAAATAAAACTTCTACAACAAAGTTCAGTGTTCTAAAGCTTTAAATAAATCTGAATTAAAGCAGCACTCCACTAATGTGTTTAAATTGGGCTCCTAATTCCCTTACTCTTGAATCATGGCCCAGTGTTTTTGGGGAGAGCAATAGAGACCTGGGATTGCATCTCAAAGTGGCGTTTCAGACCACCTGCATCGCAGTCACCCATGGGGATCACTAAAAGCAGATTCTTGGGCTTGGCCCAGTCCACCTGAATCAGACTCTCTGCAGGAAGACCCTGAACCCCTGCACTCCTAACACATTGCCTGGGTGATGCTCACATCCACTGCTGTTACAGTCCACTGCTGGGAAGTTAACATTTTTGCCAAAAGACTCCAGCCAGCATCAAATCTTAACCTCTTGAATTCTTCAATTTCAGGATACTTAGGGCTTTTAAGTTGAACCTTGCCACCACCACCTCTTTGAAGCCTGGATTTTGCTAAGAAGATTAAGGTCCCCCCAGATATTCAGAACTTTTGTCTCCCTGCTGTCAGCCACCAAGTAAACTGGCAAACGCTGGTCTCTCACAGTAACATTTAGTGCCGGTCAACACACCGTATGGGCTAACATCTGAGCCCAGGAATAGGAAAGGCGAATATAAATAGATTTGAATTGGGGTTGGACAAGAATTTGGCAGACAAAAAATGACTGTGTTGATGGGGTGGGAAAGGAGGGCTGCCAATTCAGGAATCCGTGGTGGAGCAGCTTCCTGACCCCCGTCCACTTCAGGAGTGAAAAGTTCTGTCTGCTTTCTGGACTTCGAGCCTTTGGCTATAATTAGGGAGGTCGTTGCTTTCCCTGGCTTCCTCCATATGCATGTTAGTTGTGTTTGGCATTAGGCAGCAGTGTTTGAAGAGTGTCTGGACCCCACCAGCATTTATTTGAGCCAGTCAGTGGAAAAAATGACAATGGTATCTGGCATGGGATACAGGTGTTAAAAAAAACCTTTATTAAAATAGAGGAAATTGCACCTATTAGGAAGTGACCCCCAAGCTACCAAATTTTATTAGACTAGTGAGGGTTCCCCCCACCCCTTGAAGCATACTGTAAATTTCCCTATGTCTTTAGTGGTATTTACAAAGATGTGTGCATTTAGTAATTTCAGATTTTTCAGCCCTATTTTTATTGCAACGTACAGCATGCAGTATCAGGGAGTACTGAGCTGTGACTTGGCATGTTTCAATGAAACATTTTATACATATTTAGCTTAAAAATAAAATTTGATGGGATAAGAGAGAGAGAGTCAACACTACTGGCAATTTCCCATTTGTGGTACAGGAGGTAAAAGTCAAAAATATAGCTTGTAGGATAAGTCTGGACATGGCACCCACACTTTAAAAAAAAAATAACATTTCTCTTTTTTATCCCAAAGTGGAGAGGAGATTTAACAGGAGGGAGCAGAACCTCCCTCAGTAATATTTGTCTGAAGCCAGGCCTGGTATCAGCACTGAGCATGTGAAACTCTGGATGAAGTGAGCCATGTCTGCCCTCCAGAACTCTACAAAACTGCTTTAAACTCAGCACAAGGTGCCAGCTTTCCCCCCGCCCCCGAGGAAAGGCATACTTCTTGATTTAAAGTGTATGTTTTTACTTTATGCCAAAACAAGGGAGTATTATTTTCAGGATGATCACAGAAACCAAGTTAAATGTGTTTCTTATTTCAGGAGATAAAAAAGCATTGCAACTCAGTAAAGAAACATTTCAGTGCTGGATGTTGGTTTAATGTAGCACTACTATGCACGTAATTTATTTTGAAACAGGGTGATGTATGAAAATCTTCAGCATTTTTGACAGAATGAGATTACACATCCATCCCTCTCTATGCTTTAAAGAAAGAAAACCTTGACTTAGCCTGCCAATGTTATAGATAATATCTGTGTATGTCTGTATGGTAATTCTCCTCCTGTTATTTCCACTTTGAGAGACAGTAGTTCCTGGGATAATTTCATTCATAAACTGTTCCCCTAGGAGTAAGGTGGAGGGTCAGGAAAAGATAGTGAAGGTAATTTGTAGTGCTGTTGGACAACTTCTCGAGTCAATTTGATTCTGCCTTGTCAGTCAGGAAGCAGAGGACAGTTTGAATGTGGATGGGAGAGGAAGCATCTCTTCAGGGGATCCAGGCACCTCTTTTGGCAGAGGTAGCAGTCTCTATGCGAATTTATGTATTTACATGGATGCTTTTTCATGGATTGAGATAAGAATGTCTGCTACATGGCCTAGGAGCTAATCTACTAGATCATGGTAATTTCCCCCTTGCCTTTCTCCCCTCAAGCATGAATCAGAGATCACAGGTAGAGGATATGGTGTGCAAAACAAAAACCAAAAAAAGAAATGAAAAAAGAAAAAAAGAATTCATTGTCCACAATAGAACAAGGCAACTCCAACTTAAGTTAGTCTAGAATGATATTACAATAACTACTCATTTTATATTCTTGGCTTTAATAATACTTTGCAGAATAGATTCATCCATAAGAATGAGTAAATATCCACATTCTTCTTGATGTTTTCTGTAACTTAGCAGCTTGTTAAAAATCAGTTCACATAATTAGAGGCTTTGCAAGCTGCCACTATACACTAGAAATCTCTATCAGCAAAGACAATCCTGTTTTCACTTAGTTTTATTAACCAAGACACAAAAAGTAACTCTTGAGCATTTAAGGTATAGTGTCAATTGATTTAGGCTTCACATTAAAATGTATGCCACATCAGTAAGATTTCTTAAAATTGTTAATATAGAAATGGTAGAGAATAAGCCTTTTAACAAAAATTATGGTAGTTTCTATATTTATAATTGAATATCTAAGAGTACCAGTAGTATCTAAATCAGAATTTTGAATATTATTTTTCTTAGCATGTATTAACTGTACAAAGTGGTTTCACTATGACAATAATGATAGCAAATCTTTATTAGAATATTTTATTAACTGGAGTAATTTATAACCCAATCATCCCAGACAATGCATTTTTCTGTCATAATACACCAAAAATACAGGTGGTAATGTTGAAATCTGTGTAAAATAGATAAACAGCAAAATTACTTGCAGAACCAGCATTATGTAAAACCTTAGACATATAGGATGAATATGATTATTTATTATTTATTTAGTATTTACTACATCTTGTAATATATCAAGTATTAAAAAGTACCCAAGAAATACATGGCATTGCTCCTTTTCTCAAAAAATACAACACACACCAGGTTTCCAAGTGAGCGACTAGAAGGGAGTATGCTGCAGAACATTAGAGACTCCACTAGAGAAAAGAAAACCAGGGGGTCAGAAGAAGAGTGGCCCAGAAAAGAAAGGATGAAAAATTGTATTATTACTTCAAAATTAGCAGCATTACTGATTTCAAATCAGTAATACCTACAAATAATAACTACTCACAAATAAGTGCTGAAATGTATGCACACTGTGTAGATGTGACCAACCTCATGCAACTCACTGTCTCTCCAATCTCTACACAAATTCTTGCAGTGTGTTCTATGGCGAAGCTGAAAATATTCCAGACAAATATTAAAACTGTAAGTGTTGTGAAATAAGATAGAAATCATCTTTAAAATTCTGAACCTTGAAAAATCATAGATATGAACACCGTACCCTTCTGCCTCAAAGAGCAACCAAACTATTTCTTGGATTGAGTACCGTGGGCATGGAAAATTGCTAGACAATTGGTTTGGAGTATTTCTGGGACTGGAGCTGTGCTACCACTACTGCTACCCAGGCATAATAGGCACTGCTAGTTCTTTAGTTATTGTTGTAGCTGCTAGGAGTCTTTTAATAGGTTATTTAGAAAAAAGAAAAGAGGACAATTGGCCCTGGGTGGTTTTCAAATGGTGCTATTACTGGTTTGTTTTCATAGATTGGCAGTACCCTAAAGGAGGCAAGGTACAAGAAATAAAATTACAGCTGTATTAACAGCTTCAAATTAGGGGTATTTTTTCAAATCATTGTGTGGGTTTTAGTGGTACAAGAATGAGTGGTTTTAATTGGGCCTTCTTCCTTACAAGGCTTGAGGAAAACTCTTCAGCCCAACAGAAAGAAGGAAGAACCAGAGCAAGAGCCACATTATTATTTTCTGAAATTACGGGTCCATATCTGACAAAGTTTTATCATGATTTATTCAAAAAGTTATAATTGTGGGTTCTGGTCTTTTGCAATAAGACATATTATGATGTTTAAGTGTCTCACTTTGGTAGAAAATCTTCAGAAGTTGAACTGCCCCAGGTTCTTGAGTTATAAAACCATCTTCTATAAAGTTGACTAGCATGTTTTGGCTGTGAGCATCAGAAAATACCACAAACAAAATGTTTGTATAGCTTACAAAATACTCAAACTGAATATTAAAAGCATCTGTTTTCAAGGAATATAGTTATAAGTGCTTGAAGTGAATCAGGAGGCAGGATTCACAAAACATTAACCATGCCATAAACAAGCCACTTGACTCACACAAATACTATGGGTAAAAGATGGACTGCTGATTTACAAAGAAATATTTTCATTGAAGATCCCAGCATCAGAAACCATGACAGGCAGGGTCAAATGTTTCCTGATGTCATTCCAGGATGAATAAATTCTGAGTCATTTGCTGAAGCAGTCGGATATTCTTTTTAAAAGAAACACAACATTTATGTTTTACCTTTTCAGAAATGTGTCATCTGGCCAATTATATAGTAAAGACCATTGCAACAAAATACTTGCTGATGCTGAACATTAGAATGAGTTCTACACTCTTGAACTGTGGATACACCTAGTCTGTAAAAGGGCATTAAGTGATCCTCAATCACTTAAAATGCTTAAATGTGTTAAAATGCAAGGTGTCTTTTTCTTTTTGTTTGGCCATAGAAAAAACAAAAAAAATGCCATCATGGACATTATGAAATCAAATGTAATTCATACTGATAGCACTGTTCTGTGGAAAAGGAACAGACAGAGTCTACTTTCTAAGATTAAACTAAAACTTCCTTCTGCAAATGTTAAGCTAAAATTACGGGCAAAATTCTTTTCTCACATTTGTATCGTGGGACTTAAGCCTGTTATTCCTTCTTCCTATGAGATAGACTCCTGAGGGTCCTACATACTTAGAGGAGCAAAATATCGGATTTGACATCTGCAATATACATCTTTGTTGTATTTTGTCCTGAAACAAAATACAAGCCAGTTTTATATTGTTCTCCTGGGGATCCTATGAATGAGTTTTTCTTTTTACAGCCTTGAAAATTATATTAATTTTCAGAAAGATAGTCTGAAAACATTAATCCTATAGGAATAGATCAATTAAGATCATGTTAACACACATATAGTCTTTGTACTACTTAGACGACGAGAAAGCAGAAGCAGGATGGGAGGGAAAGGAGAAGAGAGGTGGATGAAGGGTAACAGAGTTTTGAAAAAATTTAAAAAGAGGTTACCATGGGTAAAGATTGGGTGCTTCTGAAAGCCATGAGACTCTGAAGCTAGTACACCAATGTACTCATGGGGAGCAGACACTAAAACTGTAAGACTCTAAAACAACTATTAAAGCTTTGAATTCGTTTTAATAAAACTCTCGCTCCCCTCTTTTGCTCATTTAATGTGTTTTATTTGACTGCTGATTGGAGTATTCGACCCTGACAGTTCTCTTCACAGAAAGAATGTTAAACCAGAGAACCTTCAGCAAGGCACACAAGGCTGGCCTTGGGACCCAGTGACATCTTTGAACTCTGGCTCTTTCCTGGAGCTTGATTAGAGGTTTTATCCTGACTGCCAAAGGGAATGGGAACCTTTAATGAGAAATTCTGTTTCATGCAGGAGTCATTGATACAAGAAGGAAAGGGACTTTACAAATTAAAAACTAACTTGGCTGCAAAGATACAGGACTGAAAATCATTTTAAAGAATTGTACCATTATAAGTAACCATATAATTAGGCATGTGGTATATAAAATGAGCACAAGGCATGTGGAGAACAATTTTTATAGATAGTGTTAATATGAATCTGAAATGCCATCATAAATGTTTTCTATCTCAAATTCATAGTGATGAAAGAATTTGAACCAAGTAAAAATCTAACATTTGAAAATGGAAAATATATGATCATCTGATTTATTTGATAGTCTTTTCACTAAAATAATTCTTTATTTTGAAATGTAAGGCTTCTAGGGCAGTGGATTTCTACTATTTACAGTATTTTCTTGATTGTGTTAATACACAGAATAACCAAAATTGAATCTTACAAAAGAAAAAGTGAAAATTCTTTTGCAAAGCACACCCTCTGGACTTGTAGGTAAGTCAGTAGACACAAGCCTACCTTGTATTGCCTATATTCTTTTCTCCTAAAAATATGTTCTCGGGCTGGAGAGATGGCTCAACGGTTAAGAGCACTGACTGATCCTGCAGAGGACCTGGGTTTGATTCCCAGCACCCACATGGCGGCTACAAACCGTCCTTAACTCCAGTTCCAGGGGAATCCAAAGCCCTCTTCTGACCACCGCACCATTGCACGACATGGGTGCACTCACATACATGCAGCCAATACACTCATACACATGGAATGAAAATAATAAATAAAATATTTTTTAAATATGTTCTCTCAAAATTAAAAATCTGAACTAAAAATACAAACATTCTACTAATCTGATGACTGTTATGTGAAAAAGTATTGAATTATTGATGGGATTAGCTATTAAATAAGATTAAAAACTTCAATAAAGGAGGTCTTTTAAATTATTCGTTGTATTCATTAAACCATTCTAAATTATCCTATATATCTCTTAGATATGATTGATGGGTTATCTATATACACAAGCACCATATTTCAGTTACATTCACAATTTCCAAAGAAACCACTAAATTGCTCAGGAAGTTATTTTGGATAGCTGCTAATATAGAAGGTAAACTTAGAACTACATTATTTTTATCTCTGTCAGGATTTCAATGTTTTGATCCATTCAGGGAAACAAAGTTCAAAGTTTTATATATGCTCAGGCATAGATTACATGGTCTTCCACAGAACAACCCCTGCAGGAAACCGTCAGGAGATAGCATGCTTCTTTCTCACCAAGGCTGTCAGTCTGGTCAATTGAGTGTCCACTACAGCATGGAAACTCTGTTGGTGTCACAGTTATTTATTCATTTTCCCTTTCCTATGTTTTAGCCATTCAATCTACTCTACCACTGAGACACTCTTCTCTTTACCTTTCTTCTAAGTCATCTTCTCTTTGATCAGCCAACACAGATAGGTGCCAGAAACACTAGATGTTTACTGTAGTAACTCATGCAGGCTGAGTATTTACGGCAACGAAACTGGTGTTTTAAAAAAGATCTCTATTTTAATCCAATCCATCTCTAGCACTAAAGCTGCAATACAAAAATGTCACTTGAAACATTTAGCAGTTACCAGTTGAACTAAAAGTTAAAGCTCAGAAATAAAAATATATAGATTTGAAAGTGCATTGGACTAATGTAACTAATATTAAGTTTCCATTATATTAAGTATAGGTGTTTCACAGTTATAATTTAATAGTTCCCAATATTTTATATGTCAAATTTCATTCATTTTGACTGTTTTTGGTACTATACAAATGATTCTTTCAGTATATGTCAACTAAGTCTGATCTATCTTTTCTAACTAAGTTATATGCAAATTTCATAAGCACTACATGAATATTTTTCTATGAAAAGAAGAAAAATAGTATATATAAATGTGTTTATACTCTTACTCATGCATACATCTACATGTGAAACACTATTTTTGAGATTCTTAGATATATTTTATTAAATTTTTATAGCAAATGCAATGAAAAGTATTCCATATCTTGTGCAAGCCTACAAAATTACCTGAGCCACATATACTGATGATTCTGCTAGACCAATGAGTTCCATGAAGTTTCTGGAAAGGTGCCAACTAGTCCCCTTCCACCTACTGGAACACATCCTGTCGCAGTCCCCACTTTCCCTCCTCAGAGGTCATCTCAAGTCCCTGCTTTATACACAACCTAGGTTTGTGTTCACGATATAGTACTCATTTTTTCTTTTTTTTTTTTGAACATTCTAAAGAAGCATCTGTATACATTTTGGAGGCTTGTTTCTTTTATCCCATGTTATGTACTTACCATTTGTCTATGCTATTATATATATACCTGTAGATGAGATAGGTTTACTGCTGAATAGTAGCCTAATATATGACTATACCTTAATTTTTTATTATCCCACTAACAGTCATTTGGATTTTTACTTTAATCTCAACCCTTATTTTTCATAATTGTGTGGTGTACATATATGTACATATGTATATCTATGAATATGTATGGGCACAAGTGTGGGTGCACATATATGCACATGCACATGTAGGCCTGAGAGTGAAGCTGGGAATCATTGTTGGTCACTCTTGTACCTTACTCAAGGAGGTAGAGTCTCTCAATAAAAACCTATACCTTGCCAGTATGGCTTGTCTTGCTAGCCAGGTCACTCTGGGGATCCCCTGCCTCCACCTTCGGAGGCTGAAATTACAGGTGCTGCCTATTCAGCATTCATGTGAGCTCTAGGAATTCAAACTTCAGTCCTCAGGCTTGCCCTGCAAGTGCTTAAACCAGTGAGCCATCTTCCAGCACCTTTCTTCTAACTTTCTTACTCTTCACTATCAAACTTAAAGCACGTATAGAAATTGAGAACTCAAGTCCCAAAAAACAAATACAAAAATGTAGGAGATAA
>NW_008343216.1:4752941-4755491 GCF_000622305.1 Nannospalax galili | reverse complement strand
ATATGAATACGTAACCTAAAAATAATGTGTGAATAAAATATAATTTTCAAAATGTATAAAGTTGTTTTAAATGAAGATTATAGTGAAGCCTACAGCTTTTCCCATTTCTGACTCATAGCGTCCTATAGTCTCTATAGACAAGCACTTTACCAAAATCTAATAAACCATTTTTTAAAAATATTTAATGCCAATAAAACAAGTTTTTAAAATATTTATATTGATTTGAGGAATTCATACAACGTATTTTGTTCATATTCAGATCTCTCTTCTACCCCCACCTTAGTACCCCATCATGTTTTTTTCATAAACATATCACATCTATTTATTGTGTAGGGGTGTAGATGCCATGCTTGTATATAAAAGTCAGATGACAATTTGTAGGAGTCGGTTTTCTCCTTCTACCATTCATGTGCCTGGGATTGAACTCAGATCATCAGGTTTGGGCCTTTACCTGCTGGGCCATCTTGCAGGCTCCAACAAGTCATATTTGAGTGTGATTCGGTATTTGAAATGTCCAAAGATAGGGTCAATTTACAGAATAACTAAGCAGCAATATTTTCTGTCAATTTTTTTGTGAAAAAATAATAAAGCAATATGAGAAAGCAATTCCACTGAAATGTTACATCTTATTTTGTGATGAAACATATTATGTGGTGTTTTCTTCACTAAGAACAAGAAAATATTGGTCACTTTCATTGCTGTGCAACATTTGAGCTACAACAATGAACACAAACTTGGGCGGGTATGGACCTGTGAGGAACTGTGGGGAGGGTGAACAGGATCAAAATGCATTGTATGAAATTCTCAACAAAATAAGAAGGGGAAAAGAGAAAAAGAAGTAACTGTCCCTCATCATAAGTGATGTCAATATCTGCACTTTTTTTTTTTTTTTTTTTTTTTTTGGTCTTTTTGAGACAGAGTCTTCCTGTAGCCCCAGCTGGCCTAGAACTCACTATATAGACAAGGCTGGCCTTGAACTCACAAAGATTTCCCTGCCTCTGCTCCTGAGTGCTGGGACTAGAGGCATGAATCAGCAGACCTGGCCTCAATATCAGCACATTTAAGTCTAAAGATTTGATGGGGGAAAATCTACTTAAACTAACATATCAGTTTAGCAAATGTCTTACTAAAGGTTGATATAGAAAACTCAGTTGTACTATTGCATATTCAGAGAAAATTATTGGAAATTTATCCTTTAAGGATATCATTTATAGGGCTGAGGACATGGCTCAGTTGGTAAGAGCACTTGGTCTGCATGTATCTGAGGATCTGAGTTTGAATTCCCAGCATCTATGTAAAAAAGCCAGACATACCTGTGTATGCCTATGATTCTAGCATTAGGTGGTATGGACAGGGACTCTGAGACCTTGCTGGCCAGTCAACCTACCCAAAATGGCACATTTCCAGTTCAGTAAGAGACCCTGTCTCAAGGAAATAAGTGATAGAAGACACCCAATATCCTCCTCCAATCTCTATATGTGCATGCACAGGTGTGCACGCTCACAGACTCATATGCTTGCACCACACACACACACACACCATTTATACAAACATTATTCACATTAACAAAAAGATTTAGAAATCAACTTCACTAAATATATGTAAAATTTTATACTGAAAAGTACAAAATGTTCCTAACACAAGTTAAAGAAAATGTAATTAAACGCTCAAAAACATAGCTATGTACTAAAATGCTTAATATTTTAAGTGGTTTTTCCAAAACTGAAGTCAATATCTGCACTTATTTAACTTTATAAATTTAACTTTATGTTGATCATAACCTCATTGGGCTTTTAATATGTTTGCGAGCTTCCTTTACACTTGTACGAAAGTACAAATCACTACAAACAGCCATAACAACTTGAAAGAGGAAACAAAAACAGAAGAAAAAACTTACACTGTTTTAGAATAAATGATAACAGGTATTAGAGTACAACTCCAATAAGACTGCAATAAGAAAGCAGTGTGGTATTTTCATAATTTATTTTCAAATTAACTGATGAAATAGAATAGAATTCAAAGTACACATAAAATTATGCAGACAATTTACTTATCAACCACAGAACTAAAGCAGTCCAACGGAGGAAAGTCTTTATAATGAATGGTACTAAAAGAAGATGTTCTTATGGAAGAAAATTAATATTCAACTTCACACCAGACATAAAATATTTTGAGATAGATCCTTAGTTTAACTGAAAAAGCTCAAATTACAAAGCTTTTGAAAGAGTATAGGATATTTCCATAACCTGGTGTAGAAAAGTATATCTTAGAAAGAAGACTGAAAAAAAGAGCAGCCATATGAAACATCAACTCTCATAAAGGAAACTTCTCCAGATTTAATTGTCTCTGCACTTCCAAAGATACCATTCAGAAAATCAAGTTAGGTGAAAATATTTGCAAAACATTTATATATCAGATAAGGGATTTGCATCTATAATGTTCAATTTCTTATAAAAATAAATACCTACCACTTAACCTAGCCATTCCACTTATAGGTATTTTTCTAAGAGAAACAGAAAATGTATGTATCAATTAAAAATGCTTAAAAAT
>NW_008343216.1:4740804-4752752 GCF_000622305.1 Nannospalax galili | reverse complement strand
AATTTTACAGCCATTATAAGAATAAAAAATAAAACAACATTCCCAAAGCTATTTATTTATTTATTTATTTATTTATTTATTTATTTATTTATTTATATCCCCAACCATGAACTAATTAATCATTTCCCCATTTCTGGAGGAAATCTAGATTAAGCCATCAAAGTGACTGGTCACAAGGAACATTGTGAACTAAGCCATGATACCCCTCAGGGTCTTTCCAACATTGATATTCTATTCTTATTCTTTTTTAACTTGTTCTACAAATTAAATTCCTTAAACTTTAAATCTCGGGCACTACCAGAAGAAAGTATACAAGTTGTTCTGGCAACAGTTATTATTGCTATTGTGACAAATACCTAAAATACAGATTGGAAAAAACAGCAGGATGCTATTTTATAGTTGACAGTTAAAGAGTCTTGCCCACATAAAAACCATGGCTCATGCCTTATAATGGCAGTGTTGACACACCCATTAGTTGAGATCAAATCAAATCCCAGTAGGGAATGAGAAGAAGAGCATAGTGCTGCCTGGTACCTGCAAGAGAGAGCAAAGTTTTCTAGCCTGAAAGGACAAGAGTTCAACACTATTCTGAATGAATGTTCTATGATGTGTGCTCTCAGGTGAGTTGTTCATGCAACATGTGAGTCTGTAGCTACAGGTAAAAGCTATAAATGGAAGGAGCATTACAATAATGTTTCCACATATTTGGAGACACACTACTCTCAAACTCAATAAGAAATAGTTGCTTGAAACTGGATTTTCAGTGTGGAATCTTAAGACTTAATGAATATTGTACACCCTATTTCATTAAAATAAGTTTATATCACATTGAACTAAATCATTGACCCATGAATGATTTTTTTTAACAACATACATTGGTTATCCACCCAAAATTGTCAGTTCACTGCTGTGAAATAAACAAAATACTGACACATTTCACTCCAATATAAAATGCTCATATCCATTCGGGTCCCTGATGACATCAGAAGAGTTGTTATAGGGAAACACACAGGTTCTAGTGACAGTTCAAATTTCCCGAAATTCTAATTTTCTGTTAAAATTTTAAACTTTATCATTGACAGTGCTTTTAACTGTTTTTCTTGAGCTGACAAGTTCATTTCATTCATTTGTGAGAAAATATCTACCAAATGCCCCTATCTTTTTATTTTTCCAGTAACATAATCATCTATTAACTTGCAACTCAAGCAGCAGCACAAGCAAGCTTCCTGGAGACAGCCACAGTACTGCTGCATCCAACAGAAGGCTTCCTGTCCACTTCTCATTTTGTCACACGCAACATTAATAAGTGACACACTCAAGAATGGAGAAATAATAAAGTTACTCATTTATACTGTGTTTTCAAGGACAATATTAAGAAGAAACTGATTTTCTTTCTCCAGGCATGTGTGACATTATCTATTGTGCAGTCTGATGTTACTGACTTTCTTCTAAGACTCAGAAGTATTTCTCACCACTACTTTTATAACACATTTTAGAGGTAAACATTGTGAAACAGCAATGTCATCTGCTATGGCTTTCAGGCTGTTCTCTCTGAAAACTCATGTTGAAGTATAGTCTCCATTGGGAGACACTGGATGTGTGGAAACAATATGGCTCTCTTGTTTGGAGCAGAGACCTAGGAAGACAATTAGAAATAGACAAGATCATCAGGGTGAAGACCTCATAATAAAATATCAGTGGCTTTATAAGAAAAGTAAGAGATACCAATGAACACATTTATGTGATCTCTAATTGCCATCATGTGATGCTCTGAGCCACCTCAGAACCGTGCCAGAATTTGATTAGCTGATCTGGCACTTGACCTTAGATCAGGACTGTGAGCAAGGCCGACTTCATTTCTTTATAACTTACCTAGTCAGTGGTACTGAGTTATTAACAGCAGAAAACAAAATAAAGCAATATCTTAACTACTAATTTAGAAGTGACTTTGAGCTTTCAGTCAATGTGAAAGGATCAAAAGAATATTCAGTGATTCACAAAACACTCTTTCAAACCAAGTGATTATAAAAAGATGGCTAGATAGATGATAGATAGATGATAGATAGGTAGATAGATAGATAGATAGATAGATAGGGAAATAGATAATAGAATGATATAATTCAGTATACTTGGAAAATATAAGTAAATATACATTGCTATTGCAATGTAGGCAGTCTCTTACCCAGTAAACAAAGGCCCACCCACTCTCATGATTTGTTTTAGAAAATCAAATTTACATTTTTCTATTTTAAGGAGCTCACTTAGAAGATAGAGTCTCCTAATATATAAACACTTGCATATGACAATCAGGCAGTTAGAATTTTTGTCATCGTGGTTTTGAGTAATATATAGTATAATGTTGCTTGGGGCTAAGTACTATAATTTGTTTTCCAAAATATTTAGCAAAATTCAAATGTAGGTTCTGACAAGCCTCAGCTACTGAAAGCAGTCAAGTTCTTTTGCTGAGCAGTGGCTGGATTTCCACCTACAGCAAACTCTTCGATAACATTGTGAAGGTCCCAATGTAACATACCGAACTGTGCTACGCTGTTAGTCAGGATAGGCAGAGCTGTTCTATTTAACTCTTCAGTCTCTTAAGTGCATTATTTCATGGAACAGATGAAATTTTATAGGACAGGCTTTAAGAATACAGTAATTGCTTAGAGGTATGACTCTTCCCCCTAGGATTAATGAAAGACAACATTCCTGGTGTGTTGTTGGGAGATAAAAAGTGCCCTTTTGAAATAATGCACAGCTCCCTGCATGTTTTACTTATCTTCCAGGCACCACAACAGCAGCCCCCCCACACACACACACACATCCACATTAGGTCAGGTATTGATTTTGGAGCTAGATGAGTAAAATAAAACATTTGTGAAAGAGCAAAATATCAGTCATACCAGCCAGCCAGATATTATAAAATATCAAACAGCTAACATTTAGATTCGTTAATGTTCAGGTTGTCAGTTACGGGACATGCACAAAACCAAACCCCGGATCATATCTTCTGAAATACCTGAGGAAATTAATCTGAAAAGGAAAAATCCTGATATTTCTGCCTTCATTTCCCTATGGGGTCACCAGCTTATTTCTTTTTTCCTTCCTTTTCCCTCTTTCCTACTTCACTCATTTGTTTTTTTGCTACCTAAAATATGCCAAACAGCACTGTGATCTCTCATAGTAGGGTGTTATAACACAGTATGCATGTTTTTATTCAGTTTATGGAAGTGATTAGGAGATCTTTGGTAACCAATGCAATAAAAAATGTACCACTAATACGTGATTATCTAGGACAGAAACAGCTTCTTCCGTACATCTGGGCATTCCCTCTGTGCAGTCATCCTCTTGTGCCTCAACTTCTTTGTCAGTGGTGTGTGTTGCAGTTCTTAATATCTCCTGATACATGTGCTATTAAGGATTGTGTAGAGTTTTACTTAATCCTACTCACAGCAACATTAACTATTCTATTCTGTTTTTATTGAAATTGTACTGAAATGTTGACTTAGATTTTACCATATATATAAAATACACCTAAATATATGAGGACTGTTTAGAACGTTAGCCAGTTAAGGCCTTCAGCTCTGTAGTAAGTTTCCCTGAATCTAGATTCCAACTCAGTCATACCCTGTGCTTGGTACTGTACAATATCACCTAATCATTGTAACTCTCATTAGCAAAAATTTTCAAAGCATATTCACTCATTCAAAGAGTTGTTTGAAGATACAATGAGTATACAAAGAGCTTAGGAAAGTACCAAGCATATAGTAGAAAACAATAAATATTACATAGATTGCATTCTTCATAAACACACTTCCTTTGATTGCTATTATCTTCATTAGTAACATAGGAATTTCATTCATTACAAACAATTGTCACTTTTGCCTGCTTTTCAGACTAGAGCTTATTCTATAGCATCTCCTGGATCTCCAGCTCCTTGTGTCTCTTGTCTGTCTTAGGTTTTAGCTGCCATCATAATTGTTTTTACAAATTTCTTTTAAGAACTCTCTCTCACACAGGCACATACACTCCTTTTCTCTCTTCTCTTTTATATATTATATATCTATACTTTTAATTATTTCTTATTTTTTAGGCATTCCTGAATAGCACAGATGAGGAAAAGGGACCATTGGAGGAGTGCCTGCTGCTCCCACTGATGACTTCCATGTGAGAATAGTGAGGCAAAGCTTCCAAAAAATGTATTTGTCAAGAGGAACCAGAAACTTGTAATGTCTGCAAATTTCAGGTTTTGAATAGTGACAACAAAGTAAAAATAAAAATAAGCACATCTCATTAGCCAAGCAAAGGGGGTTTGGAGGTTACAGAGACCTCTGGATCTCCAGTTCTTGACCATGTTTAGGCAAGAATCAAGAATTAAAAAACAGATATTTTCAGAGCTCAAAGGCCAGTAAAGAGTTTCTTCCTACAGTGGACATTTAAATAATGAAAACCCACAATACAAACCTATCAATGAGACTGGAAAAGAGGTGGGGACAGAATGCCAGGAAGACAGCCGCCAGTGCAGGACAAGTTTGATGACGAAGCTGTTGGCAGTTTTTCTTCTCCCACTGCTGAGAAGTCATTGATAATGATTTCTTTTTCTTATTGTCTTTTTGAGGTAGGGTCTCCCTGTAGCCCCAGCTGACCTGGAACTCGCTATGCAGACCAGGATGGTTTCCATCTCACAGATAAACCTGCCTCTGCCTCCAGAGTGCTGAGACTAAAGGCATGTGCCACCACACCTGGCCTGATTCCCTTTCTTTCTTTCTTTCTTTCTTTCTTTCTTTCTTTCTTTCTTTCTTTCTTTCTTCTTTTTTTTTTTTACCAAGGAAAAGGAAACAATGCTTGTTCTGTGAAGTACATTTCATTGTTAAGTTAACAGTATTTAATAGAATATATATTTTAAAAATGTAGTAACCTAATAAACAGGATTATGCTGTTGTTCCCATAACAGTGCTATACAGATGCAGTCTTAAGATAGGCATCTTCTCCACCCTGGTCCAGAGACAGAGGCTTCTTCCTCTTGAGGTTATGCCACATCACATTTGTATATATGTGTGTTCATGAGTGTAGAGGAGAACACATGGGTGCATGTGCATGGGGTGAGATCAGGTGCTGCTCAGGCACTGACTACCTTAGTTTTTGAGTCTCTCACTGACTCTCACAAAGTAGGCTGGGGAATCTGCCTCTCCTGCACTGAGATTACAAGCGCACACCAGTGTGCCCAATTTTTTTTACAATGGCACTGTAGATGGAACTCGAGTCCTTATGCTTGCATGACAAGCACTTTACAGATGAATTGTTTCTTGAGCCCACATTGATAATTTCATATTATTATAATTTTTAGGATAGTGTAAGAAAATGAAATAGACTTCCAAGCATGACTAGATTCAATTTAGCTTTTGACAAGTCCTTACCACTGTCACAAAGGCAGCAGACAGTGTTAATGAAATGTTATGACCTTCTTTGTTTAAAATATTCAATGTTAGAAATTATACCAAAGCTCTTATTTTTTAGAGACTTAATACTGAAATAAAGATTCTTCAGATGATAATTTACAGCTGGCTAACCAGGACTAAAAACAGCATCACCTGGCGAGTGATAGCTCATCAAATATTTATAACAGACTCCTGAAGATCCTTGACCAAAGTGAACATCGCCACATGCTTCTGTTCTTTCTTTGGAGTCCCCTGAACTAATGCCAACATTCTGAAAATGGCTGTTGCCACCAATTCTAGGAAGGAACTTCCCAAGGTCTCATTCTATACCTAATTTGGCTCCAGGTAATTTTTACCCTCAATGAAAAATTTGTCCTTATTTAGGACATGTATATTCTGGTTTCTACTGGATTTTCTTCTGCTAGTTCTCAGTAAACCACCATTCTATCATTAGAGTTTAAGAAAACAATAGAAAGAATCAATGAAACCAAGAGCTGGTTCTTTGAAACAATAAACAAGATTGACAGACCGCTAGCCCAGTTAACCAAAAGAAAGAAAGAGCAAATCTAAATCAACAAAATCAAAGATGAAAGGAGAAATATCGCAACAGACACCAGAAAGATACAGAACATTATAAGGGCATACTTTAAAAACCTATACTCACCAGGCGTGGTGGCGCACGCCTTTAATCCCAGCACTCAGGAGGTAGAGGCAGACAGATCTCTGCAAGTTCAAGGCCAGACTGGTCTACATAGTAAGTTCGAGGCCAACAGAGTTTTTTTTAAAAAAAAAAAACAAAAAACAAAAAACAAAAAACAAAACTCTAGCCTTGATTTTTTACAAGAAATATGGAATATTACATTTTTCTTAAATAAGAATTCAAACGTCATTATAACTGAGGAAAGCAATTGGTCAAATAATATTTTTTATAAGCAACTCTCATGACATAGATGACATACAAGTAATTGACATCGCACTGTATTCTTTTGCACATTTATGCATATCATAGAAATTCCTATAGTCCTGACAATAGATATGTGCAAAAGGAAAATGAAATTTTCAGATTTAATTGATGCTGAGTAGAATTATGCAAGAACAAATAAAAGATGAAAAGTTCTTCTTTTCTCTTGTTCCTTGCAAAACTAATTTATAATTTCAACTTTTCCTGCTGCTTCTCCGAAATTCTCATTTTAAGCCCAATCAAAAGATGCCAACGTATTCCAAAGTGAGAGAACGCTTTGGACTCAATGTTCCTCCTGTCTTCCTCATCTTCAAGAGATTTAAGTCGTTTTTTCCCAAGCTGCCAGTTAGACTGAATTGTTCTGAAATGTGAATGATTTTTTGTGTAAATATGAGCTACCATCAAGCAGAACAACAATAAGAACTTCACACTTGTCATTTAGTAAAACCTGCCTTTTGAGCCCTGTCAGTCATGTGCCTCTACATGTGTGTTTCTTGATTGGAGCAGTGTTGTTTTAAGGCAGCTTCTGTTTAGGAATTCTTGTCGCTGTTTGGCATTTATGTAGTTCAGCTGTTAGGAAGTCGGGGAAAGAAGAAAGGAAACATGCAGGAGTGAAGGTTTCCGGGCAAAGAGGGAAATAATAAAGGGCTTTGGGTTATGAAATAACAATGCCAGCCATGTGGCTGCAATAAAGCACACGCACAATCCCTCGGTTCAGGCAAGGCACAGGGACGGAAGAACAGATGTAGCCCACACCCATCCTGATAATCTGGGTGGTCAAATCCTGGCACAAAGGGCAAGGGCTGAGGAAATACTGGCATTAACCTTCGCCATCAGCATCTGTCCTTCTTTGCAGCAATGAAGTTGTTACAATGAATGCCACTGAGCTCAACCTAGCCAAGAACACATAAAAGACTCGGGAAAAGAGGTATGGGATGAAAAGCTAATTCCTTTGAGTTCTAACCAGGGTTGACAGAACTGTGCATGATTCATAGTGTGGTTCAGATACGTTCAGAAGTTCAGATATTTATCCAACATTGTCTACACAGAACTGTATCCCCGGAGGTCCTTGCATTTTAATGGGAAAATAATAGCAGTAGGCTCTCTGGAGCGCTCAAACACTGAGCTTCTTGCTGCTCTCAAATCACTAGGAAACCTTGAGTTTGGGATTTGAGGTTTAGGAAGCAAGCTTTTTTGGAATTTATAAACAAAAGTAATGCAAATTAAATTTCTCCCATTTCTAAGTAACTCCAGGAAAGGTGATATAGGTGTTCATTTTTGTTTAACTGACATTTTCCATGTGTGCTTGCCAAAGAGAGAATGTAAGTTTCTAGGAATTTTTTGGAACATTTGGCTTATAAACGAAGAAAGGTCCGTAGGTAGAGGTTAAAAAAAAAAATGTATTGAAGCTTTTATTCAAAATGCACTCTTTCTACTGTTTTCCTGTCCTTAAGGAAGGAACTTGAGTCTTGGCAAATGTTGCATTTTAGATTTGTTTCAAAATCCATTCAGAAATACATCTTTAAGTTACTTAAAACCTAACAAAACGGTAAAATACCTATGCTTTGTGTTTCAATATTATTGTTTTAATTTTTGTATTATCATTTAGAAAAACTCTTTAAATAACAAACTATATATGACTAATCTAGTAATATAATCAGACTTTAAGTTATTAGTAAAACATAATACTCACCTCAGATTCTCATTCATTTCTATCTTCATGACCACACATATGTATTCCAGCCTCATGTATGTGCTTCTAATTTTAGATACAAACTTCAAACTAATAACTGAAGTAGATATCCATTAAAGCTAGAATTACCTACATAGTGTGTGTATATTGACAATATCCAGTAATAAAAGGCTATGAGTTTATATACAATGACAACATTCTTAACCCTTCAAAGGTCTTCATGCATCACGGAAGAAAAGTGTCTGCCAAAAGCAACACACTGCAGAGCTCCCGCACTACTACACTGTGAAACCCTTCCTACATTATTTCCTGTTTTAGCCATTTACCACAAGAAGAGTAAATTAAATTGCCTTACCTTTCTTTTCTATACAGAAACTATTTTTATGGAAATTCGTTGAGGCTTCGAGTTGAGAGTGTGTGTGTCTGTGTGTGTGTGGGGGGGGTTAACTGGGGCATAGATTCAATCAACTTTTTGTTGAAAAAACTCAACAAAAAAGTTTTTTTTCATGTATTTTTAATTCAACTTTGAAGAATTTCATACAATATATTTTGATCATATTCAGTTCCTTACCCTATCTACAGCCCTCTTTTATTAACTTCCCACCTGATTTCATGTCTTATTATTATTATTATTATTATTATTATTATTATTATTGCCTTAGCTGTGAGTCTAAGCTGTGTCTCCAAATGTCCTTCAGTATGGGTCAAGCCTGATCAACCCACTCGGTGTCACATCCTTAAAGAAAACTCTCTCTTTCTCCCAGCAGCTATCAGCTGCCAATAGATCCTTAGGGTTTGGGCTTCTTACCAACTTCCCTACCCCTATGCTGGGAATTTGTCTGACTTAAGATTACATAGGTCTTATGCATGCTGTCACAGATGCTATGAATGCATATGAGTAACTGTTAGAAAACACTGCTGTCTAGCAAACACTGTTTCCTTGCAGTCATCTACCACTTCTGACTCTTACAATCTTTCTTCACCCTCCTCTACAATGACCCCTGAGCCTTGGGAGGTGAGGGTTTGATATAGGTGTCCTATTCAAGGCTAAATACTATGTAATCTCTTATTCTCTGGTACATTGACCACTTGTGGGTTTCTGTATTAATGGCCATCTGATACAAGAAGAAACCTTTCTGGTGAGAGCTGAGCAATGCATTAATCTATTGGTATAACAAGTCATTAAGAGTAGGTTTAATATTTTATCTATTTAGTAGAGTAATATTAGTAGGTTCTCCCCTATGACCTATGACCTGTCTAGCCACCAACCAATTCCAAGGTTTGATATAAATGCCAAGTATGCTCCATCTTGTGAAGCAGACCTTAAATTCAATCAGAAAGGTGTTGGTTACCCACATAAAAATTATTTTTAAAATATTTTATTTTTATTTTTTGACTATGTGTGTGTCTGTGTGTAGATTTGTACAGTGTGAGTACAGGTGCCCATGGATGTCACAACAGGGATTCAGATCTCCTGAAGCTGGAGTTACAGGCAGTTATGACACCCAACATGGGAACCAAACTCAGGTCCTCAGCAAGAGCCGTATGTGCTCTTAACCACCGAGCTACCTTTCCAGCTCCTACAGAAGTATTATTAAGGTTAACAAAATACTAGATAAAATTATTGATTAACACTTCAGTGCTTCCAAAAAAGGTAAATATTACATGTGAGAGTAGAGCAGGAGCCAGGCAAGCAGCTGGTTTGGGTGACTTTTCTTTGCAAGCAGGATAATGGCAACAGTGTAATTTTAATCTACTATTAAAAATAGTATCTTGGGTTGGGTGTGGTGACTTACACTTGCAATCTCACAGGAGGCAAAGGGAGGAAGACTGCCAGGAGTTTGAATCCAGTCTTGGCTCCATGGTAAGCTCCAGACCAGTCTGGGCAACAGAGTGAAACCCCATCTCAAAAACAAACAAAAAATATTATCTTGGACTTTTTAATAAATTAATAAATGAATGATGTACAAACTTTACAAACTAAATTTATAGCCATATCTTCCAAAAACTGTACACATGCACTTAAACAGCTGACTTGCTACCATAGAACCAATACTGAACTTAATGTAACCTCTGCCATGGATTATGTATATTGTGAGGTTACCCACCCTTCTAAGTGAATGCCAGGGACCATTGTATCTACCAGATAAATATTACAGTGGGGCAAAATGAAATGTTGGGGTAGTGATGGTAATGTTTAATGTCCTGATTGCAGTATTGGTAATAAAGGATACGTTAGTCAGAGCACATTAAATTGCATGTTTGAGGCTAGTGACTCTTAGTAAAGTCTCTCAGTTACATCTTAGTAAAACTTATAAAAATATTTTCAAATCCTAAAACAAATTTACTGTGGCAATTCCGATTCTTGTATCTCACCTACAAATCGGAATGCAAAACTCAAAGGCTCTGCCCCTTCTGTCCCTCTTGCCTTAAGGATTTCAGACACAGCAGAAGCACCCTGCTTTATGCTAACTCATCAATTTTTAGCTATGGGTAAGACTTCATGAAATTTAGATTCCAAGATGCTTATTTCAAGTAAACATTGTCTAAACTAAATAAGAAAGTAAGCTAAAGCAAATGTTTAGGAAAAGTAAACTGGAATGACTGCTGATCAATAATGTGCTGCTTCTTGAAAAAACAAAATCCCTTAAGAACCACATCTTTCCTCGAGATAAGTGTTCTGCAACTTTTGATTATAAGATTCTGCTTTTCTTTCTGCCACCATTCACTGGACTAATATTTAAAGCAAACATGGATGCTCACTGAGAATGAGGCTCTGTATGAGTGTATGTCTGGCTCAAGCAGATGCACTCACTGCGGCAGAAGTGTTAGGATATTAGTGCTTCGGAGTGACTTCTTATTTTTCCTCCCTATAGACTTTCTTTTGCATGGTGGCTGTCAATTTGAAGAGGTGGGGGAAAATGATGCTTGAACAGAAAACAGAACTGAAGGAAAAGACAATAAAGAAGATTGATTGACCCCATGCTATCAAGTAAGTGTCAATAGCAAGGAGCTACTGGGTTCCTCCACTGTTTTTCTCTAAACTTTTAGCCTTACATCAATCAAACCTCAAGATAACTATCCATCCTGGAGTCAAAGTGGCAAACAACTGTGTGGTCCTTTGATAAGGGATAGTGTCACAATTTGTCTCCTTCCCTTCCCACAGATCACCTCTAATAGGGTAAGGCCAAGCTACAACAGCTGCCAAGAGTCCAAAGACATTCTTCAGGATGAAAGAAATTCTCAGAAAATATGTACAAAAAAGATCTAAGCAACCTTGGAGAAATATTTAAGATCACTGATTATTGATTTAGATGTTTCTTGCGGGCTTTTTTGTTTTTCTCATTCTAAACATTAGCTTTAATGAATCCATTGCTTAAGTATGACTAACCAGAAAGTGTGATATACTTTAAATGTAATAGTATTAACATCTCCAGAGAGTCATGATGCAGCCTCTGTATAATCTGAGTAATATTTTAAATCTGAGGCTGGACTACATTGTCATTTATGACATGCACAAAAGGAAGCATTATAGGTAATTTATGCATTTAGATGTTTGACAGAATACCTTACTATTCCCATTCTCCCTGCAAAATAATACCGCATTCTAACTAGTGAAGAATGCTTAGGAAGGAAATGATTATGCTATATTAGAAGAATATATGACTAAAATGATATCAATAAACATGCACAGGAAGAATGTATGGAAATATATAAAGTGTATCCATTGGTATTTACATTATGGATTTGTTTTCAGTCATATTTTATGACTTTTCAGAAATTCTTTTGTTGTTTCTTGATATATATTTTTCTCTAGACATTAAAAAGCTTAGCAAGTTTACAATAAGTTCCCTCAACA
>NW_008343216.1:4736592-4740633 GCF_000622305.1 Nannospalax galili | reverse complement strand
TATAGGAAACCCAGCAAGGAAGAAGTTACCCCAAACAGACATATGACTATTCTTTTGCACCAGCAGATCCCCTACCTTTTTTTAAGTATTATTTTTTTATTTTTTAAACTTTTTTATTAAGCTTTTAAAATTTCGTATACTATTTCCCACTTTGGGGAAGCAACTCTATTTAAGGGTAGTGAGAAAAAGCACATCCCTCAGCAAGGATTCTGAGGTTTTATTTTGCTACTCTCAATCATTCCAGTGGAATCAAATAAAGTGGAAATGAGGAAAGAGGACTTACAATTTTTGTGTAGTCAGTTTAGAGCCTCTGGAGCACTCTAGTTTAACCAAGCAGAGACTCTAATCTGCCCCACACTGACTAACCACATTTCTCATGGCCTTTTATGCCTTCACATATGCTCTGGGATTCATTTAAACATTTTTAGAAAAACATGTTTAAAATTATTTAATGAGTGAGAATGGAGAGGTGTATTAATCTATGGTTTAACAATAAGTCATTAAGAGTTAGTTCAATGCAAGAAATATTTAGTGGAAAACAGGTATTAGGCTCTCCTCCATGTCCTGTGACCTGTTGAACCTCAAGTTTCTAAGCCTGCTATCAATGGTACCAGCGTGCACAAGCCCCATGAAAACAAAAACCAGACAAAAACTCAGCATAGAAGTGGGGAAATGGGTAAGAAGCATCAATTTAGCTGAGGAACTATTGGCAGCTGATTGCTGGGTGAGGGAGAGTTGGTCTTCTTTAAAAGAGTGTTCCTAGATACGCTGACCAGGTTCCAGTGAATGAACTCACATGGAGGGACATCTGGAGATACAAATTAGACTTGATAAACCTTAACATATATGCAGAATGCATGAAATCCAGTGGGGGGGTACAGATGGGGGAAGGGGCTAAATATTATTAAGTATTGTGTGAAATACACAAAAATTCAATAAAAATATATATTGTTAAAAAAAAAAAAAAAGGAGTTGTTCTCCAAAGGCTCCTGTGGATCCTACTTTCTGTTTTGATGAGAAGAGCCAGGTCTGCTTTCCAGCTTTCTGCACAAATGGCATGGAAGCCCTGCTTGTATGCTTCTTAGATGATTCAAATTGCCTGTTCTAGCCTAAGCTGTTACAGAATGTAATGAGCTCCCCAGATGTGGACTGTGTAAGAGTGGAGCCACATGAAAAGACTGCTAGAGAAGCTACTGATTCATCGCAAGCCCCCAGATAAGGACTCTAAATTTCAGTGGGCAAAGAGTCACATGAGCTTTTACTCACAAGTTGTTATGACTGTTGTGAAGGGATGTGAAATGCTATGCTGAAAATTGTCCCAAACTTGGTTTGTTCAACCTGAAGAATTGCTAGAAATGTTCTTCTCAATTGGCCACACACAGCCCTTAAAATCCAAGTAGCAAGAGGTTCTAACTGCAGTGCCTTTCACTTGTCATATATAAACTCTGTGGAATTTCCAGATTCCAAATATTTTGGAAGAAAAATGGCTAAAGGCGTATATGAATATAGAATTAGAGGATATGCAAGTTGGAGTGTTTAATCTTATTTCTTTATTATTTCTATGTATTTGAATCAAAATACATCTAGACAGCAACTGTGTCAATTTCTTTGTACCTGATCTTTTTATAGTCAGTAGTTGTTTTGCCTTTTTGAAGAATCATCAAGAAAAAAGACTTGGTTACAACCTGAAAAAAAGTTTCTTTCTATTCTAACCTGATGAGCTATTAACTCCATATTCTATACAATAATACTCCATAAGCATGTTCTAACAACATTTTGTATATAAGCATTATTTATGAGAGCATTTTCAAATATGGATAATTATAAAAATTAGGTCAATTCATACATCAAATTGAAATTCCTAACATCAAAAAATGAGAAATACACTTTAATGTCCAGATTAGAAGTGTTTCCATTCATCAGGAGCTATTTCCCATACATAATACATACATACATACATACATACATAAATATACACAGACATACCTGAAAGCATACATGTACATAGGTCCCAACATATAAGTGAGATAGATATATGTGATAACACATTGTTGGTCCAGAAATAAATGCTAAATAGTCATATGTGGTCATTCAGTGAGGAGCATGTTTAGGATAAACCCAATATGAGAAAGCTGTGTTACAAGATCTATTTTTAGGGTAGGTTTTTCTAGACAGATGTTGAAAACCCATAAAGAGGATTTTAAAAGTGTTATTACTGGTAAGTTATTGCACCCTTAATGTGGTCCGTACTGTGGCAATAGAAGCTTCAGGAAAACATCTTTTCTTTCTGTCTCTTTCTCTCTTTAAACTTTATTTATAGCCTTGCAAAAGACTAGCATTCACATAACCCGCCTTTGCAGGCGTGCCAGAAGATTAATGATATCGCAGTGTTCTTGAGAACAAAAATGTGTCTACCACTGTGTTGAATAATCTCTCCTTTCACACATTAAAAGTGAGATGAAGCCTACTTTAGAAAGCAAGGACAATGTGTCACAAAGAGTTACTTGGCTTAAAGACATGCCCGTATTGCTATCCTGAATCACAAATTGTTTTCATGCATGTTTTCTTAGGAATAAGAAAGCTTTTATCACCATCACTTTTCAAAAATTTACATACAGCCTCAAAAATCCGACGTTTTCCAGCATTTTTTCTTTACCAATCTGTTGCTAGTAAGAATTGAGAATTCACAGAATGCTGTATATTATGACCTCTTATCTCTGCTCTACTCAAATTTAGCTAACAAGACTGCTATTTAAAGAGTTAAATATTTTAGGGGGAATAATTTTTTTTAATTTCCTTTTCCTAATTTTTTTTTTGTCTTTTGAGACACGGTCTCCCTGTAGTTCTACCTGGCCAGGAATTCATTATGGAGACCAAACAAACCTCAGTGTTCACAGACATTCATCTACCTCTGCCTCCTGAGCACTGAGATTAAAGGGATGTGCCACCACGTCCGTCCCTTTTCCTAATTTTAGTAATAGTAATAACACTACTCAACTCTTATTGGAACCTTACCTCACATCATGTAGCATGCTTGTGATCAACATGCTGTCCCTCCTGTAATCCTCCTTAAATAGTCATTGCTACTGCTACCCCATTGGATGGACAATTTCTACTTGGAGAGATGTTCACGACAAATCACCCCTCTAATAAATGACAAAACCACAACCCACATTCAGGTTTTGGGGCCCTTAATGCCACATTTTAAAAAACTAAATAACACTGCTTCCTAGGCCTTGCAATTTAATGTAAGTTTTTACTCAACCACATGTAGCTTACAGATTGTTTATAATACCTAGGCATTTAATAACAATTATTCAAGTCACTATAGACCAGTGACTACCATTGACTTTTGAAATTATGAAAATAAGTATGATATAGTCCTTACTTCAAAAAGTGCAGTAGGATCACAAAGGCAAGTTAGTACCCCTAGTCATTCAGAGTTTTGAAGATCTGCCTAATGGCACAAAAAAAACTGAATACACACATTCATTCTTACATTATTATAATCCATATAAATACATAGGATTTCAGTTACATTTGCTCAAAATTATTATGTAAACATGCTAATACTAATTTTGCTATAGCTCATCATGATTCATAGCATATATGTTCATATGTATATGTAGTCCAGAGTCTCAGACATTTTTTTCCCCTCGGGCTCTTGTCTTAACAGTACATTTGGTAAGAAAGAAATATAAAGCTAAAGCAGGGATCCAGCAAGGTAGCTCAGCTGGTAAAGGCACTTGACACCAAGCCTGGTGACCTGAATTCAATCCCCAGTATCCACAAGGTGGAAGGAGAGAACCAAGTCCCACAAGTTGTCTTCTAACTCACAGACACACTCACAGACACACACAGCATGGTGTGCACAGGTGCATGAACACACACACACAAACATACACTAAGTATAATTTTAAGTGACACTATATGATGATATGCTAAGTGAATAATAGAGATATCTACACACCATTATGGGAGCCAAACATTGTAACTGTGCAGCACAAAAGAAACTTTTGAAAAAAATCCTGATTATATATA
>NW_008343216.1:4724145-4736477 GCF_000622305.1 Nannospalax galili | reverse complement strand
TATATATTTCCAAGGCAATAAAACTCTCATTTACAAAGTCATTGAATTATAATCCCAGCATTCAAGAGGCACAGCAAATGGATCTCTTTGAGCTTGAAACCAGCCTGGTCTACACAGCAAGTTTCAGGCCAACTGGGACTACACGGAGACTTGTCTCAGAAACAACAGCAACCACAGCAACAACGAAAGACAAGGAAGAAAGGAAACAATTCAATGCCTTTGCACTGCAGGTGTAGTCCCTTATCTAAATGAAATCTTAATGTATATTTATAATTAGAGTAACAGGCACACATTTTCAGTTCTTAGCATTTTTATGAAGTCTTTATGAATACTATCCACAAAGAAAAACCTTTACAAAGCCCTGATACAGTAGATGCTCTGTTCAACCATGAGAATGTAGTCAATCAAAAATTGTCAGCCAGGCATGGTAACACATGCCTTTAATCCCAGCAATCAGGAGGCAGAGGCAGGCAGATCTCTGAGATAGAGGCCAACTTGGTCTATATAGCAAATTTCAGAGCTTACAAGGAGACCCTGTCTCAAAAACCAAAATCCCCACCTTAGCTGAGGAAGTATTAGCAACTGATAACTACTAGGAGAGGGAAAGTTGGTTTTCTTTAAGGGTGTGACAGTAGATAGGTTAACCAGGCTCCAGTGGATGGAGACACACCGAAGGACATTTGGCAACACAAACTCGATTCACTAGGCCTTAATATATATGACAGAGTACATGAAATCTGGAAAGGGAGGCTATAAGAGAGGTACAGATTGGGGAGGGGGGTCTAAATATGATCCAAATATATTGTATGAATTTAAAAATTTTCAATTAAAAATTGTCAAACAAGTTATTTCCAGAAAACTTGTGAACTATCACTGGTTTCTGTGAAATAAAAGAAGAAATTCTCCATATTTGTCATTTCCAAATATTCAGGGACTAGTATGCAGCCACAGTCATTACCTGCTAGCACTTTTTCACACATTACTGTTGGATTAAAATAGGTGTTACATGCATGACTTACCACACTAGTCTAGTGTCTGTAAATAAATGAGCGGATATTAATAATTAGAATGTCTATATTTAGATCAGATTTATAAACACATAATGATCTCTGAAGTAAAATAGACACTAAAATAAAGTTGTGACATTGTGATAGTCTGGTACATTTGAGGAAGTTTAGAAAACCATCTATTCAGTTGCCATTATCCTTCCAATTTTCAGTTTAGTGGTCTTCTTTCTATCTCTTCACTAAAAAACAGTATAGAATCAGGCTGTAGCCAGAGCTAGACCACTTGCATAGCATGTGTGAGGCCCTGGGTTCAATGCACAGCACTGCAAAAATAAAATTTTCACTTCTTAAAAGAAAAACCAATAAAGGTTTCAGTTACTGCAAGGTTTTTCTTCAGCATAATTGCCCTTTTGGTGAAATTTAAATTCCCAGTGAGCATCCCATGTACTTTCAAATCAGGTTACTGGCCAAAGACATGTTATTCTCCTTTTAGATAAAGAATTATTTAAGGCAGTTTGGACAGAATTGACAAGAAATTGGCAAGTACAGTGACTTGCTTTTAACCACAGAAACAATACTAATACTCAGTTGAGCCAAACTTTTGGAAGAAAATAACTGTTTTTCCAATATTCTGATATACTGCATCGACTATGACAAAAAGAGGTTGCATTGTCTCTGGGACAGCTCTAGGATCCTAAGCAGCAAGCACCTCTCCAAACCTCACTGTTCTAACTGTGATGTCTACCTCATCATCCCAGAGAGAGATTATAGTTCTCTTCCACCGACAGGAGACACAGGAGGGACTGTAGACCTGTGCTTGTCTGCCATCCTTATTTTGGCCTTGGTTATCTGATTTTCAAAGGTTATCTTTCCTAAATTAAGAGAAGAGTAAGACAGCTAATGTGAGGGCTCATCTGTGTTGGCTCCAGGGTGCTTATGTGGGATGGTTTGAGTTTCTCAATAAGAAGCTAATCTTTAGGTGAAGTTAGTCTTTAGGTGATGATGGGTCAAGTTCACAGAGTATTGAAAATGTTACAGGAAGGATGGGTAGTAAGGACGCTTTTCCTTCTTTCTGTTTCCACAATGTGTTATTACTATGATATTCACAAAATGGAAGAGAAAAAGCCAAACAGATTATTGTAAAAGTGGTCATGATAACAAACTGAGGAATATGTCTATTGTTTCTTTCTGCTTACTTTTCTGCTATTGCTACTATGTTTGTGGGTTCTTCTTTCTCTTTTTGTAATTTTAGCATTGTTTAACACCGTTCTCCTCCTTCCTCTTTGCCTTTGCTACTCCTTAAATGCACATAATCTGTTATTGTGTCTGTGTGATCAAAGGGCATCTCAATTTAATCCTCTTGGTTAGATTCAAGTGTAGTGACCCAGTGGACATCTATGGGCCCTGACTATAGGACACAAGGAGAGCCAACATGCACCACCAGGGCCTGATGCCAAAGTGTTAATAGGGCTCAGTGAAAATGATCACCTATACCACTTTCACTCCTGACTGAAGAATCCTCCATGAACATGCATTTCTACTATGTTCTCCACTGTTTTCTGGCTGAAAAAGATTAAAGTTCTGGTTTCTGGACAAGCTATAGAATAATGTAAAAGAATGAATGTGGGAATGTGGGGTAAACAAAAACTATGTTTAGGCATTAGCTTTGGAAACACAAGAGTTGATATTTAGCTTTCTTGCTACCTGGGCTTCTTTTGCTGCTGCTGTCAGAGAAAGAACATCTCTCTTTCAAGCCTCTCAGTAATAACCATCAATCTTATCTACTAAAATCTCTCTTCAGAATTCTAAATTGGTTTTAGTTCTTATAATAAAATTTGGCGCAAAGACTCTGTTTTTCTAAAAATGGTCCACACAAGTAGAAAGGAGATACCCCAAAGTTGACATTACTCACTCCTTATAGAGGATTAATAATCATTCTGGCTCACAACAGCTAAGCGTTCCATCATCAATTTCATCTTCCATTTTCTAAACAGAGACTCTAAAAGACACTGGCTGAGCACATTGATCAAGACTCCAGAGTCAGCTGATGCTGACTCTATCATAATGGGCATTCTCTGCAGATTCATTACCTATTTTTCCATCTTCTTTCTTGGGTTGCTTTGTCAATTTATATAAAACAACTATTTTTCAATTGCATTGTACTGTTGACTACAGAAGCAAAGTCAATGAGAGAGACTAAAGGAGATTTTGGTGACTTGGCTCTGTACCTTAAAACAAATGTGATTTTTTTTTTTTGGTTGTTTTATAAGAAGCATCTTAAAATGTTTAAGAATTCATAAAGACAACCAATTTCTCCATCTTCCCTCATTGTAAAAATTATCTTTTACATTTAAGGCAACTAAGATACAACAGAGTTAAGTGACTTTTGAACATCCCTTGTTAATCATGAAAGAAAACAAGCATTCCACACCTCTATACACACTTCTGTATGGCATTCATTGTGTCTACAAAAGTCAAAGGCCATTTTATGCTTTCCTTAAGTTTGAAATCTTGAAAGATATCTGTCATCTCCATATATAATCCAAAATGTTATATTACAATGAAAGTAAATTAGATACATGTAAATCTAAATTTCCTTTTTTTCTTTTTTCTTTTTTCTTTTTTCTTTTTTCTTTTTTTTGGTCTTTTTGAGACAGGGTCTCCAGTTGCAGCTGGCCTGGAACTCATTATGTAGAACTGGCTGGCCTTGAACTCCCTTGAACTCACAGAGATCTACCTGCCTCTGCCTCCTGAGTGCTGGGATTAAAGGTGTGTGCCAATTTCCATATTCATAAAAGAAAGAAATGAAAACTGGAGAGAATTTTTGATGGTTACATAAGTTAACTTATAGACACCTCCTAACCAGCATTTAGCATATAGTAGACATTCAGTAATAAACAATGTTGTTCTTATTTACTGAACTCTGATGAACTGGATATTTAAATAATTTCTTATAACCTGAACAAGATGTATTTAGAAAACACAAAATGATACTTCAAATTACATGTAGAAATCATTAAACATTAGCATATGGGAAAATGGAAGCAAGATACGTAAATAACTTTATGACCAGATAATGTAAATATGTCATACAGAATAGACTTGGATATAAAAGATTTTTTATGAAGTCCTGGATTCTGAAGTTAACAGTAAGACTTGAATACTTGGTTCTCCTAATAGCATTTGTAGTTGTCAGGTTGGGCAGGAAGTAATCTTCAACAATGCATTTCTCTAATATTAAATAAAGACCAGCTGTCGAAAGTACAGAACTTTTTCAATGCACATCTAGAAATGGGCAACATCCAAAGACTTAGATACATGTTGTTTGAGACAGGCAGGAGCAATCGTACCTTGCATACCTATCTATAAGTATCTTATGGTATGACTTACAGATAGCAAGAATGATAAAAAGAACAAAATCCTCTGATATGCTGACCACTTTAATTGAAAACTATTCTAAGTTGTGACTTTCAAAGCAAAGCATGTGTAAACCTTCCCAGCTTCTTTCAACCCCGAAAGAATAAGCAAGTCTCATCCATGATAAAGATTTTAAATTTCATTTGTAAAATTGAATACATTTATTTTTCAATAGATCAGAATTATACAAAAAAATTAGCCTAGAAATGTATAAGAGTGCTTCTTTGCAAAGACCCCTTTAACATTGCATACAGTAAATCATTTGTTCTGTGAATGAAGATTCAGATTTTGTGAAGAGTCATCTACTGTGTTGGGGCTCATTCACTTCTCTCCTGGTTGAGAACACTGAGCAGAGAGGGTCAATCGGGGCTCTGAAGATTCACACTGCCACTATTCAGCTCCTCCACATATAGAAGAGTCCCTACTTTTGCTAGGGCTTGAAAAGTGAAGCTTCAAGATACTGCTTCCCAATAAAGTAATAATGCTCCATTAGCTGTTTTGCTGTTACACGTTTTACCACAGGCGACTACTCTTTCAGCTGTCTTCCCGTATGTGGCCCAGTGATAAATTTTATCAGTGGTCAGTGGGATGGGGTTGCAGGCTGGGCAGTAGCACAGTGGCTTTTTATCTAGCTTAGTTCCCTCTGTCGTGTCCCCCACCCAAAGCAGCATTTTCTTGGTGTAATTTATGTTGTGGCATTGCTGTTGGTAGATGTGGTGTCAGCAATTTGTGTTCCTAGTGGAAGTTCACATGGAAATGACATACTCAGACACAGAATAAAGTGAAGGGTGGAAGAAACCAATAAAAATGGTCCTATACATTTCTCAGACCTTAAAAATATTGAAAAAGGTTGTCACTTGCTAAGAAAGCTCATTTCTCAGCTCTTAAACACTGGTGCAAGTAGCATGTATAACGTGCAGCCGTGCACAGATACATCTAGCCATGTACCAGCACTTGTGTTAGAAATTCTCCCATTACAGAGGTGTTACAATACCAGCATAATGAATTTTTAAATTACTATCACTGTTACATTTTTAGAACCTAAAATATTTAATCAAAATTTGTAGTGATCATACTGTCAAAAAATTTTTAAATGATTCATGCAATGCATATTTTTTAAAGTTAAAAAATCAGCTCAGTGTTCATCTTAATGGGGAAACCAAATAGTCTTTGTCCCCACGTGGCTAACTATAAGAAGATTTTCAATCATCCCATTGCAGGAAATTGAGAAGCCCTTGAAATAGTGGCATATAGCTTTCAAAATGAAATAAAGGCACTGTTTAGATTCCTTAGCCAAAGGCTTCTGAGGTAGTTAAAGCCCTAGAGTTATTTAGGTTCTCGACTGCTACATGGGCAGATCCTTATTCATTCTGAGGGGTAACAGGTAGGAAAAGAAGCACAGTGTCCTACTTCAAGCATTACAACCTCTTTTTCCCATTCCAGTCTCTTCTTAGAGAAAACACTTTCTAAGAAGGGAAGCTGCACAGAGACATTGTGCAGCTTCCGGATAGTCTCCACTAATATCATAGGCACTTCCTGTCACTGCTGCAAAGTGACAACTCAGTTTTGTATGTTCTCAACAGCCATTTGATATCTTAATTATATTTTCCACATAACTGAAGTTTCTTAGTTGATCCATTTTTCCAAAAGGACTCCACTAGCACCTTGTAATACAATATTCTGAGCCAAATATGAAATGGCTATTTTATACAAAAAGATGTTCAGAAAGACTTACTTCCTTGAGCAACTCCTGAGTTTCTGATATAATTTTCCTCAAGTAAACCTGGAAAAAAAACATAACTTGTTCTTCATTAGTTGAAATGCTTCACACTTTTAAAACAATTAAGGACTTGTCCTTAGTAATTTTGCTTAAAGATGAATATAAAGTAATTTTGAACTCTGCCCCTATATGTGACATTTGTCTACCACAGACCTGTTGGGATTCTGAATAGGCAGCAGTTCAGCACACACAGCTGACACAGACCAAAATGCCAGTATATGTATTCAGCTTTGTAAATATGCCTTTAAAAATACCTCGCCATATTTAGCCACTCCTAAATATGTATTTACACAAGTCTGCACACTGTAAGTGTTTACATGGGAGACAGGAAAGGTCTCTCTGGTAAATAATATGGGTTTTATAGCCTTACATGAAGGAATTTTTTGTTTGCTATGTTAAAAAATCAGCGCCTCTCAGTTATAATTTAATAAAAAAATTTCCTTATAAATTTATGGCATAGCACTTGAGATAAACTCTTGCAATGTTAAAAAAAAAAAAGACAACCGTGGTGATAGCTTTGAGTACAGAGCATTTTTGATTCATTTTGCTGCACACTTGAGAGAATAGAAAATATGGATATGATTGTTAAAGGCCAAATTAAAAGAACCTATGATATATATTTTTTAAAATTCAGGCTATGGAGTAATTAGCTATTTTTCCAAATTTTAAAAATTCAAAATCTCTAGGAAAATCCAAATATTTACCATTTAAATTCCTGTACTCTAAATATCCTAGAATATTCAACTTAATTTTATAGTTTACATTGCACGAATGAATGCAGGCAGGATATCCTCAACTAATTAAGCAAATTTTTTCTACAAAGTCTTTAGAAAACCAACATTTTCAATCACCCCAGTCAATAACAGAGACATTTTAATGCATACTCCAGCTTACAAATACACAGTCATGAGTAACTTTTGAATTTATAAATTAAGATGTGACTTACTCTAGAACTAATAAATAATGACCTCATACTCAGATATGAAATAGTGAACATATGGGGAAATATTCATCTCTTTTTTAAAAAGATATGGTTATTATTCTGTTCAAAACTGAAAGATATGAAGTGGAACATATCTAAAATCAAAGGGCTATTCCACTATTAAAAGATTCTCAGTTTATTCACTATCCCCTTCATCATCTGTACTCTTTCCTTAGACTTGAACAGTTTAGAAACCACTTAACATTAACCAAATGCTCCTTTTACTTTATTGAGCCACTTTGGGGTCCCAGAAATGGATATGGCTTGATTTGAATATCTTTAAAGTCCAAGAGGGAAGATCTCTGAAAGGATCACTAATGTAATGAACTCACTACCTTATAGAAGATAAGTGTATGGAATTTCCAACAAGTTGTATCCAGAACCACTGAAGATTTTTCTGTTAGCAATTGATATAGAGCCTGTAAGCAAAGTAACACAGAGGTTCCTGTGTGAATTCCGATGACTTTTAATACATTACAGCTTAGTACCAGAGCTCCTCTTCTTTCTTTGTTCTGTGTCTTGCTAGAACGTTCTTCTTCAACATCTTTCTGTGGATAGTTACTTGCACACAGAGTGAAGAAGTTTCATGCACGAGGAGGGAAGAAATGCAGGGATTTCATTTTTGTAAATACAAATAATGAAACCTTGGTATCAATTGTTCTTCTAATAAGTGCAATTATTTTACCTCCACATAAAATGTCTTATGATTCTAATCCAATGGTCACATGGATGGCTCTGACTAAATTGAGTTAATCACAACACAAAACCAAAAGTCAGGAATCTGGAGAAAGGACTGGTAGCAATGATGGGAGGTTGATGGGAGTGGGAAGGAGATAAGAAAGTGTATTGGGGAAAGAGCAGTCAGAATGCATTGCCCACATGCATGAAATTGTCACCAAGATAATCAATGAAAAAGAGCTTACGAAAATTTGCTGTATAAATAGGCGCATTTATACTTTTTCTAGCTCGTCTCTAGTGTAGTTAGATGACAGAGTGAAACATAAGATATGAAAATGCTTACATCTGACATTCAACATGTAAATCTTTTTCTTCTATTTATTCTTGCAATCTTGAAAGATGCATCCTGTTATAAAAGATTGAAGTAATTCTTTAAAATGTGAAATTTGATTTATTTTATGTTTGAAATCGTAGAAATTTAAAAACAATGATCTGCTTCATGACATAAAACAGGAGGTTTTACAACTAGGCTACTAATTTAAATGTGATTCAGAGAGTATTAAAAATCTTTGAATTGCTTATTTTGAATATCTAAATAAATGCAAAAATAAATATTTGAATACATTTCTATACAAATTTTATAACTGAAATAGGGCAAAATTGACTATACTCATACATTTTTAAAAAGCTGTTTTATATCATCTTCCAACTTCAAAAAGGGCAAGTAATAAAGTTACTGTCATTCCAAATCCACCCAACTTTGTCTCCAAAGAATATACATGATGAATTCTCCTTCTTCTGAATATGACCAAACATGATAAAGTTCTCTTAGATCCATCCTAGATTCTTACATACTTACATGAAGGGCCAGTTAAATAAAAGTATGCCTATGTATAGCAAATCCATCCTGGTTATGGTGAATTGTATCCCTAGGAATGGCAAGAACATTCATAGGAGCAAGATCCCTGATCTCTAAGAAGTGCTACATTCTCTCAATAATACCTCTCACTTAGGAAAATGCAAATATTTCTATTCACTTACTTCAAACCAGCTATGCCACATCCAATCTGCACTAAGATTCAGATACAACAGGGCTAATTTAAGTGACAAATACACCTGCTATGTTAAAAATTGCCCTTCAACCTCTTTGCTTATTTTCCTGGAATATGTTAAATATAGTTTGACTTTCTTCTCTGCGAGTTCTTCCCTAAAGTTGTGACAAGATTTCAGAATTTTAATTTTGGATAAAACCTGAGGCCCACATTCATTGAAATGCGGGGAGGACAAGAAGGAGATTTGGTTGCAATTAAGCCATGACACTTCGATGTGAAAGCAAAACGTAATCTTAATTGTACATTATCTAAAATTCTTGTGTGACACTCTCACTGTAGCTGGCACTAGTTAAATCAATCCTGGATATATTTTGCTTGTGTTCTAACTTTACCCTGCAAAACTGTGTAACATTGAGGGCTGATAATATTAAGTAATAAGAGAAATAACCATATCCTACAGAGTGCAGTTAAAAGCAGCAGTTAAAGCAAAATAGAGGTAATTTGAAGCCCCCTTCATATTTCTAAAATATTCTCTCATAAAAAGATGAGTTAAGCTTATTGTCTATGTTACTCTGAGTAAATATGAACAACTTTCTAGAAGTTGTGCTGTACTAAGAGATTTTCCATTATTTAAGGAAGATTTTACTGTCTCAAAAGAACTTAGGCCACATCCAGGCTTAAGTTGGCAGCCTTTGGAAGTTTGACTAGGTCAACATTTAAGGCTCTTTGCTCTGATTTGGTTTGGTTTTCTGAGACAGGCTCTTACTATGCAGCTCAGCTGGCTCAGAATTCCCTCTAGAGGCTGGCCTTGAACTTATGGTGATCCTGCCTCAGCCTCCCAAGTGTTGGAATTGCAGCCATACTAAGACTCTTTTCAAAGTTGAACTTGTATAAATACAAAACTGGATCAGATGTCAGAGTTCCACCTGTGTCAATGAAGCAGATGTTAGAGTATATGCCAGACAGAACCATGCTAACCAGGCATATTCTCACTTTGATTCTTTTCTTTCAAAGAATCTGAATTTCTTGTAGTGAATGTGATCATCAAAAGAACATGAATTGGAGGGTTGGAGAGATGCCTCAGTGGTTAAGAGCACTGACTGCCCTTGCAGAGGACCCAAGTTTGATTCCCAGCACCCACATGGCAGTTAGCAACCGTCAGTAGCTCCAGTTCCAGGGGATCTGACACCCTCTTCTGATCTCTGTGGGGCATTGCATGATGTGTGCACCTACTTACATGCAAGCAATACACTCATACACATAAAAATAAAAATAAATAAATAAAATATTTTTAAAAAAGAACATGTATTCTAAAATCACAAGATGCTGGTTTAGAATTCTGGCTTTTCATTTTTAATTAGCTGTGTAAATTTGAAGAGTTTTATGAGGCTAAGAGTCTGTTATAAAACTGAGGACTATTAGTCCTACAAAGAGTAGTTGTATGCATACGAAATCTTCTGCATGTTTCTGGTGTATGCAGTAGGTAGCTATATATACATGCACACACACACACACACACACACACACAGATATGTTTTTATATATACCATGTCTTCAGGCACCAATAGACCCTTGCTGCATATGCTGCAATGTATACTTTTAAAAGTTCACTCAAAGACAGTGTGGAAAGAATGCTCACATTTTGGTAATTTTTAGATGTGCTGTGTTGTAGTAATCTTTAGCTATTGGTTGTTTCTGTAAGGACTCCCCTTTCCATTAAGAACTTACACATTTCTGGTATTCTGGAAAGTAAAACAGATCCACTATGATATTTATAAACATAAAGATATGATACGCAAAATTTTAAAAAATCATAGTAATGAACTTTATCTAAATCAACATGAGATGGCTCAGGGAAAGATGTGATATTATTTATTACTAGCAAAAGAAATCTTCAGGGTAGCTCATTATTAATTTCAAGACTCTTTCAGTGATTCAATCTAGGTGATTATTATGATTCCTCTCCCCCTCACCAAAATATAGGGGCACTTGTCACAAAGGCAGAAGTGTTACAGAGATATTTGTCATGCTTAGTATATGAGTCTTAAATTTCCAAACAAAAAGTTCTGATTTTCAACTGGGACAATGTTTATTTTTACACGTAAATGCTGATGTGTTTGACTCAGTTAAGCTGCTGAGTTTATTATCCAGTTGTTCTGTAGTATAACCCTTTCTATCATTATTATGTGTAATGTATAATTCTTTCTGCATTTAATCTACTCTCAGTCAATAAGCCTATATTTACCACAGTTTCTTTGAAATTGGACTCAAAGACCCTTGGGCTTCTTAGCCTGCATCATATGTGAGGAGCAATTCTAACCTGAATATAGAATTTTACCATCTCTGCAAGGACATCAACAGCTCTGGATTCCATCCAGATTTTCAGGAAATAGTATTAGTTAAGATTCCTTCCTGCTAAAACTATTTTGCACCATTTTACAGGAGGAGGTGAATAGATTTAATGCAAGTATTTGCTCCTAACTTGGATGGGTAACTCTAAATACATACCAAAGGTTGGGCAACATTTCCAACTGATTGAGTTCCTTTAGGCAACCTGGTTATAATACACAACTTCATGTAGCATCCAAAAATATTTGATTTTCAACTTGTGAATAGTTGGCAGTTGGATTATACTTTTTAGGAGGAATGCAATTCTCAGACTGATGCACCACTGCATAGGAACACAGAGATAGAGCAAATTGTCTAAAAGCCTTTGGGAAAGCCCTCAGCTTCTTTCTGCCTCCACATGGACGTAATTTCCCTGCACAAAAGGCAGATGTCTTCACCTTGACACCAGACGCCTACCTTTTCTCCCGCATATAAACCCAAATATGGTCACACAGATCTTCAAGCATGACTGGTGGCTCTGTCGTGATCCTGGCAGGATGAAATTCCTTGGCCCGGGAGTCCCAGTAGAGTCATGGCGATTGTGTGTGTAATCTTCCCTTGGTAGAAATGACCATGGAACAGCATGAATTCCATATTTTGTTAGCAAGAGAACTTGGTGCTAGCATCTTTTGAAACAAAATGAATAATTTGGGCTGTTACTAACAAATTCTTGATAGTAAAATAACATCTACAGGTTACAAACAAAAGAGTTGAGCTATGTTGTGAATATTACAAGAGAAGTTTGCTCAGATAACAAGGTTTTTTTGCCTTTCCAAAGTTATTTTAAAACATGATGTGAACAGTAAATAAAACAGAGTCAAAGTGTTTCAGTTTGTTCATAATCTGAAGACCAATGGGTATGGAAAACCTCATATAATAATAAAATGTGTGTTTCTGATCAGCAAAAAGTCTTTTATACATGATTACAGTTCAGCAAATACCAAGTATCAAACTATGCACTAAGCAGAACAAATACTAACTGACTGTGTCTTCCTCACAAAAATCCACAGATTCTGGGTGTAAATCTT
>NW_008343216.1:4697188-4723842 GCF_000622305.1 Nannospalax galili | reverse complement strand
TTCTCAACTAGTATTTGATTTGAAAAAAAATTCAATGTGTATTAGATCAAAAACCTGGACTTACTCCACACAATGCAAGATAAAGATACAGAGTATGCCTGATTCACACAGGGTTACAATAATACTGTTCAAATAATGTATAAACTTCCCCCTACTATGCCAAAGAGTTTTAAAGGAAAATGAAGAACCTGTCAGTGGGGCTGAAACTGAACCACTCAAGCAAACTCAGTGTTTATAAATGAGGAAGAGCCAAACCAGTAATAATATTGTGGCATTGATTTTTCATGGTCTCAGCCACACCCACCTCATCACTTAATATATTTTTCCTGCTAATATGTGCTCAATCCTTTTTGACGGCCTGGCTCAGAGCTTAGAAAATGGAGCCAAACCATATCCCTTTGGTTGGACTTGAGCTTGGCTGGACTTTCAGTGACTTCCACATGCTAAGAGTTTTCTCACAAAAGGCTTGATAGAATAATAAAGCCACTGTATTGGTTACTTTTCCCATTGCTGTGACCAAGGACCTGACAAGATACAAGTTAAGGAAGGAGTGTTTGGTTCACGGTTTGAGGGGATACAGTTTATTGTGGTAGAAAAGAGAGATGAATGCTCATGCTTATCTGACTTTCTCTTTTATCTCCTTCTTTTAGTCTAGGCACGATTCATGGGCTGTTTTAGGATGAGTTTGCCTCCTCAGTTAAATCTCCCTGGAGACACCCAATGATATGCGTCCTAGATGACTAGAAATCTGGTCTAATTGACAAAAACCAACCATCATTATTTCACAATCTGTCACCAAATCTCAGAGAAGTAGCGTCAGTTTCATCTTCTAAATTTTCCAAGATCACAGAAGCAACAAGCAGTGGCTCTGGTGTCAATTAAGCACCTTCAAAGAGCTGCTGATTTACAAGGTGTTCTTTTGTTCCTTGAGTCTGGACAGATCAGGATTGCTACATTTGGAAATGTAGGAAGCTTCTTATCCCTGCAAATGTGAAGAGTGGTCAGAATTTTCTGAGGAACATGAGAAAGAAATAAACTGCTCACCTTCAGGTTCTACAGGAGACCTAATATTCACAAGCATGCAGCCAGTTACTAACCCCTCACCTCTGCCATCACCACTTCAAGAAGCAGCAAGAAAAAATTAGGATGACTGCACACCCATACTACAAATCATTCTTTGGTTTATGGTTTTTATTTCTCCTTTAAATATAGTCAAGGTAGTCTGATGTCCCCGGTATTTCCGTACTGGGGTAGAGGTTGCACAAAGTATAAGTTACCTTAGGTCAAACCTTAAATAGCATTAGTCTTCTCATCTCTGAACTTCAAAGCCTGCCCCATTCTCCCTGTTGCTCCTTTGCTGCTGCGGTGACTCTGCAGTAGTCACAGGCTAAACAGCTTGGGTGGTCCTGCCACGGCCAAGCATTCTCTGAGCCAGAGGCTAACCACATACCCTCTTATGGGGTAAGACAGGCAGGGGAGGAAAAGATAGAACTGATAAATGCACCCTGGCTTTCCCAAACTCCCCCTTGGGAAAGTCAACTATATACAAGTCCTCTGTGCTTATACAAGGCAGAGCTTTTCAACAGTACATCATTGTCGGCACTGCCTTGGGTTTTTCCTTCCTTACTACAATGTAGTGATATGGGAGACCATGTGGCATCTCATGGCTAATGGGAAGATTATGAAACTGGAAGCAGGAAGATTCGACCTCTGCCACTCACATGCCCACATTCCTAGGCTTCCATGCCTGGTATTCCTCACTGTATGTCTCTGAGCCTTGTTTGTTGGTTTCCTGAAGATGGGATGGTATAAAGTGTGTCTTTCAAATAGTCGTATCTCGTGACTCTCCTATAAAGCACTGGCTTGCAGTAAGCAAGTTTCAATCTACTAGAACACAACTGAGATCAACTTCGGTTTCTTCCAGAAAGCAGGCAAGGGATCTCTGTAAGTGTCTATACTTACCCTGGGAAGACTCTTCTGTGAAGAGAAAAGAAGATCATTAAACTTACAAGAGCTTTTCAACAGAATCTGAAAGTTCCTAGTAGCATTATCTCAGTTACCCACACAGAGCTTTAAGCTGAGAGATGCTATCCAGAAAAACCAGGTAGACCAACCACAAACTCACAGAGCTCTAGGGGAAGAAACCCACAAAGGAACCAGGTCTAGTTCTAGGAAGAATATAAAAATTCATGGAAAGTGTTATAAATAGCAAACAAAGAGGCTCTAGATGTTCTAAGGTTGTGGGTTGGAAGAAGGGAAACAGAGAACTGATTTTCCTTTGAAACTAGAAAATATTTGGCACTTCTGTCCAACAGACACAAAGAGCAGATCCCATGGTCACAAGTCCTTAGGTTGCATTTTCTTCTCCTGCCTTCCTTTGTTGTGAGTTCTGAAACACTTTACACCCTTCCATCATTTACAACTGCTGAGTCTCTTCTGCAGATCTGTAAAAACAAACAGGCGGTTTTCAGATTACCAGCGAGCAGCATCACATCCTGTGTTGAGTTGTTGCTGAGCATAAAAGGGGCAGGTGCTCCCTGGACACATCTGGAAGTAAGCACTCTCCTCCACCCCCATCCCCCCACCTGAGTGCTCACTACTTTCTCTCGACAAAAGCACAGAGCACGCAATTCCAGCCAAAGCTGGTTTCACCTTCATGTCTACTTGGTTGAAATGGTTAGACATCCTATCCCAAATCTATAGATTAATGTTCTTCTTCTAACATTCCTTCTTTTAAAATTTCTGGTATGTAAGAAAATAAATTCCCAGAGGAAAACTGCATTGGCATTAGCCCTGAGTCCCAGGTGTATCATAATTAGCTTTTAAACTTGTTTACAGAAAGAAAACTCAAGTTGAAGACAAGCTAAAGCAACTAGAGCTATAGTTTGAGCTAATTAACTCTACTGATAAAACCTAGTGACCAAAACCTGTAGTTCTATAATGATGTAGCTACCCAAGATCTCATCTGCTTTTTGTATTTTTTAAAGAATTAATCATTTCTGTAATGATTAAAGACCTGAAATTTTTTAGCTCCATTTCTTAGTCTTTGCCTCTCGATTTATGTGTTCTTCATTCTTTCCCCATAAAGTCTTCCAATCACTGAACAATTAGTGAAAAGAATTTCATCACTTTCTCCTCTGCACACTTACAAACTGTAGGGCAAGTATAGGTAATAATGTGTCTTTTATGGCCTGATTTTGGCATTCTCAAATGCTAAGACAGACCGAAGATGAGCAGAGAAAGGGGAAAAAAAAGTATTATCAAACAATCTCAGGGAACTCTGAGGACCTTCAGCTGCCTGGTGTGTCCCAGCTTCCTTGCCTCCCCAAGGGAATGCTGCATCCACTCAGAGCAGTCTCTTCCTAGTTGATTTGCAGTATAAGAAAAACCACACCTGTGGTTATATAACCAGTGTTTGCTGATCCCAGGAGAGACCAGTGATAGAGGCCTTAATCTTACACAGCTGTCTAGTCTTCTGGGACAGCACTGTAACAGCCAGCAAGTAGGTCTGGAAAAATTACAATGAAAATGCAATTACTCCTACTGACTTCTCTCCCAATTGCCCTGTAAGGGAAGGTTCCTTTTTAGGGCAGCAGCCTATGTTTTGCCCACCTTACAGTTTACATAGCCTGAGAAGAGTGTCCAGAAGATGTAGACAAAAAAATAAACATCTCTAATCTTATATTTGAGGAAAGGGAATATTCACTCAGAAATCAAAAGAACTGACCTCTAATCCATTCTCTACTGTTACCTAGTTTTGTGGGTTTAGAGAAAGTCTCTTCACATAGAGTTAATCTAGAAGGTTTCTAAGGTTCATTCCATCTCTAAAGGGTCTGTGAAGAAATGTGTTTTCTCTAGGTCCTTTCAAAACCAATTGCTAACTTCTGTGAAGATGAAAAGTAGAGGGATCAGCCTCAAGGAAACTCATATTTACACTTCACGGGACCTGAAGAGAGGTTTGAAAGACACATATTTACCACTTCTGAAATCAAGAGATATCTGTCAGGGCCAATGTTTATTAAAATGCCTATGTGAATAGTACAATTGTTCAGATACATGAATTACCAGTCAGAAGGTTAAGTCAAAATTCTTTGGTATAGCATTAAAGCAACTCTGACAATTGAACTAAAATGAATATATATGACTACAACAATAGAAACACCAAATGAACATTTTAGTTCTTATTTTCTGCCAGACACTGAGCTGGGGATTTCTGCATGTGTTATCTCAGCTTAGCATTATACACACGCTCTGTCCTCTCATTCTGTTCTCCAATTATCCCCCCCAAGCTGGCCTGCCATCTGCCCACCTCCTGCACAGAGACGTTGTAGGAGGCAGGACCTTTCTACACAGGCACACCCAATAGTCCTTGTCCATACCAAGACTTTACAGCATTCATCTCATTTCGTTCCTTGTCAGAAGAAAAGAACTCCGTATTAGCCCAAAAGAAAAGAGGTCTCGATGTTTATGTCTTTTCCTGGTATACTTCCTTCAAGTCTCCAGGAGTATTTTTTCTATATAAGGAGGGACACTCCAATGTCTAGATCAATATCTGCAAAAGCTTTTAAGCTATAATAACTATAGTCTTCAGCACTCAATATATTTTGACAAGATGCACCTCTATGCCAAATGAAATGGGTAAACTCTTAGGCTGGGATTTTTAGACCCACTCCTTGTCTACAAAGTGCTTTCAGTAGAAACGTCTATAATCGTTAAGCCAAATGCAAGGGGGAAAGCATTCCCAAGGATAAACTTTTAATTCCCTGTAAGCCCAAGCAACTTCATACTACATTGTAGCGTTACTAACTAATGAGATGAATTTTGGCTGCCCATGTATCCCACCCCCCATCCCAAACCCAGATTTTGAATGGGCTAAAACTAGCTTTAAAAAAAAAAATCTGTTTTACAAATAAACTGACTAAGGGAAAAAAAAAAAAAATCCCATGCTTCAACTTCCTGCTATTGGGTATTTTATTACAACAAATAGCTCCGTGTTTGACCAGCTCTAAAAAGAAGCCAGACGAGCTCTGGGACTAATGGTCCCACCTCTCCTCTACTTTTGCACACTTTTTCTCTCCCTTCTGGGACAAGGAGTAACCACTGACTTTAAGGAAATTTACTTGAGACTCAATTAAAACTACTAGGATCAAAGAACAGGAGGCATGTCCTTACCTTTCCCTCCCTAGTAAGGTCTGCTTCTAAGACCAGTCTTGCACAGGAGGACTCTTTGGGACTCTCATTATAAGGCAAAGCTGGGAAGTCCAACCCAAAACTCAGTCAACTGGTGATGCCAGACACTCTCATTTCCCCCAGAAGTACAAATGCCCACTGCTCAACACTGGAATGACCTCTCTCCCAGAGGGGCTACTCACAGCTCCAGCCCTTCCTGACTCTGTCTTCATAGACATTGACACTGAGCAGTCATATTAATCATTTGGGGAACCACAGCTTTATTAGTGTAGGAAAATGGGGTAGGAACTATACTCAGTTAAGGCAGCTGGGAAAGTCATTCCACAGCATGCATTTTCCCATTATGTCCTGTGTATAGCATGTTGTCACTTAAAATACTAATATATTCTATTCGTTCTTCATTTTCCCTCTGTCACAGGCTTTCCCCCCTTTCATTTTTTCTCAAGCCTGCCACGTTGCAGCCTCTACAGTATTCTCCATTCTTTTTTGTTCCCCTTAACGGCTCCCTTTATTTCATATCAATCTTCAAGCATTATTTGCTCATTTATGGCAAACCAAACAATCATATTTCTTCTACAGTATCATCCTGACATTCATCATAGTCTCTCAAGTTTCCATGTTACTCATTAAAATTCTAAAAGTCATCACCAAATCAATCTTTCAGGAAGAGAAAAATATCAAAAAGAAAAAGAAAATTAAAGGCCTCTCACATGGATGAACAGCTGTATTTCTCCTTTTCATAATAGCCAAAAATCAGAAACAAGCTAGATGTACATCAGCTGATGAATGGATGATGAAGACAGAATACTATTCAACTCTTAAAAAAAAAAAAAGATGAAATTCACAGGTAAATGGACAGAACTGTAAACCATCATCCTGAGTGAGGTAACCCAGACTCAGAAAGACAAACATCACATGTTCTCTCTCACACCTGGATGCTAGCTTTGAAATCTTAGATATGTGCTGGTGCCAGCAAGCCAAGATGGACAGTACCTGAAAGGGGGAGTGAGGATTGAAAGAAAAAGTAAGAGACAGAAAAGATACTTGGGAGGGCTGACAGTAGTGCCTGCAGCCCTGGTTTATTTCAGCTCTGCCTTTTTATACAGAAGAACTCAATTAGTTTCAACAGCTGTTTTTCCCCCACCTGTATCTGAGGGTCAAGGAGTGGCCAAATACTTCAAAGCTTCTTTGATCTTTTCGTTTACCACTATTGCCTCCAGGTCAGGTATTGTGAGGCTCTCCATATAAACACATTCCTCCTGATTAGGCAGATTAGGTACTGGTGTGCATAACACAAACTCAGTAAACCAGCCTGCCACAGCTCAATGTACATAGACTAGCAGCTCCCAACAGATATGCATGCTTCAGCTTGAAAATTTGAAAAGATCAGGAACCTCATAAATGGACACGGGTGGATGGGGGAGGCACTCTGGAAGGGGTGGTAAAATGCAATCATATGAAGGGGAAAAGTGGAACATTATTAGCCTTGGAAGGGTTAAATGGGTTGGGGACTGTGAGGGTAGGGCAGAGGAGAGAGTATGAGGATACTTTAGTTGGGATAACCAACACTAAAGACCTTTAGAAAAAGCCATATGGAAACCTACCATTATAGAAGCTTTATAAAGTATATACATGTACATCATAAAAAGAAATTAAAAGGAATTATCCTATAACAAGGAATGTGACCCTTTCTAGATATCATAGGCCAATGGGAGAAAAAACAAAACAAAACAAAACAAAAAAAAGCAATGACAGGAATGGATGGACTCCCTCTCTAGAAGCTGTTGACTAAGGGTCTCATATACCCTGAAGGAGTACTGGCCATTGCCCCTATTCTTGGTTACCCACAAGAACTGGATGCTAAGACCCCATTGCTGAAGACACTACATACATGAGCTGTAGAACTAAAAAGGAGAAATCAAGCTGGTGCTAACTTCAAAGCCTCATTTCTACTGGTTAGCTTTGATGGTGCTGGAAGGTGCTATGCATGCTACCAGAAAGACCAAATAATGAGCTTTACCCAGTTGTGAATCTCATGAACTATAGTAACAACTGGTCTGGGAAGATATGCCCACTGATACAAAAATGGTACAAATATTATAGTTAGGAATAATCAAACACATTCTAATTAATCAGATTTAGTGTCTGCTTCATAAGATGGATCCCATACTTTGCAGTAATATCAGGCTTAGGGACCTAAGGTTAGGCAGGTAACAGGACCTAGGGAAGAACCTAGCACTAATTTTCTACTAAATAGTTATTGTTTTAAACTGACTCAATGAAATAGTTATATCCATAGATTAATGCATCTCACAACTATGACTAGAGCAGTTTCCTTAGGCAACAGATGTTGATTAACACAGGAACCAACAACTGGCCAACATGCAGAAAACAAGAGGCTGTAGAGTGTTTATCCCTGAATAGGACACCTGTATCACACTTCTGCCTCCCAAAGCTCAGGGATCATTGTAGAAGATGGGACAGAAAAGTTATAAGAGCCAGAGATGATGGATGACCACAAGGAAACAAGTTTTCCGTACAGCTGGTCAGTTACTCATATGAATTCACAGCAGTGGTGACAGCATGCATAACTCCCACGCAAGCTCAAATCAGAAAAAAATCCCATCATAGTCATTGGGAAGTTGACATGAAGTTACACTCCAACCTAAGGAATCTTTGCTAACTGATGGCTGCTGGGAGGGGCAGAGACCGTCTCTTTCAAGCATGGAACTCTTGATAGGTTAACCAGGCTCGGATGGATGGATCCACACTGAAGGACATTTGAGAACAAAAATTAGAGTCTGTAGGCATATATATATGTGTATATATATATATAATATTTATCTACATATTATATAAGAGTACATTAAGTTGGGAGGAGCAATAAGGGGATGTTCGGATGGGGACACGATATAAATATCATCAAATTATATTGTATGAAAATTGCAAAAATCAATGTTAAAAATGTCTCTCACATTAAAAATCTGCATTTGTGGTGCTTAAGAGAAAAAGTCTGTTGGCTAGGCAGTAGAGAGCAGGCAAAAATCCCTGGTCTGCTATGTATGGCCTATGTTGTCTTGGGCACATTACATCAGTACTCTGTGCCTCAATTTTTCCTACCTGAAAATTGAAGAGATGACAATATCAACTTCACAGGCCACTTGTGAAGAGTAAGAGGATACCACCTGTACATAAGCCTACCACAGGGCCTACCACACAATAGCTTTTTAATATATCTACTTTAGAAAGGGAAAACATGCAGAATGGTTTTAACTAATTTCTTCCTCAGCTCCAGTTGAAGTTTGAGGATCACCCCCCTGTTGTATTATTCCATTTTTAAAGAATATTTTGTTCTAGGATCTGGCAAAAATTCGTGTGTGTGTGTGTGTGTGTGTGTGTGTGTGTGTGTGAAATCTCTCTTTCATACACTTGCCATTATGTGTGAACTTAAGCAGTAACTGTTTGCACTTTATAGGGTTTCATCAAAACAGGAAGATTGTGTACTGACTCCCTCCCCATGAAAGTCACAACAGGGTCAGCTTGTGTGTTCACTGGCTACTATGGGGCTTTGGATTTCCCCTGTAGCCTGGGTGTGAGAAGGAAGCTTCCTCTAGAAAACTCCTCCCAATTAACAGCTTTTCATTATATACCATGCTAAGCATTCTGGTACTCCTGGCTTAGGAAAACAAAACGTTATTGATTGTTAATGTTGCAATGTGGAAAGAGGAGGAGGTGGCCTATATGTCTTTTGTCCACCACTCAGGTGATAGAAACAATATAGGTCAAGGAGGGCAATTTTAGCCAAGAATGACAAGATAAAAGAGATGATTTTCCAAGAATAATTTGGCAGCAGATCACAAGATGGGCTGCTAAAAGGAAAGTCAAGAAAATGTCTTTGGAGGCCTTTGCCAGAAACAGTGCAGTCACAAAGCAAACATGAAAGAGGGAATAAGCTTTAAAAATTGTAAGAACAAATCAATATGCTTAACATAAACAACCTCTGAAGGGTCCTTAGACTGAGATAAGGTGTTTTGACTCTTAAAAAGGTACCATAGTGGCTAGTGCTTATATTAGCAAAGATTGGTTTATCTAATCCAGGCCACTTAGCAGAGAGTGAAGTCCAAAGGCATTTGATATAGAGTACAGGTAAGCTCTGACAGATGATGGGAAGGGAACAATTTGGAAAAACTTGAACAACTGGGCATTTTAGTTAAATATAGGTTGAAAGGGGGCTTGGGAGATGGCTCAGTGGGTAAATTACTCGCCACAAAATCTCAAGGGCCCAGAGTTCAGATCCCAGGATCCACATAAAAAGCCAAGTGGGCAAGGTGATCGGCCTACAATCCCTCTGTACAGGAGGCAGAGACTCAGATATCATGCAGTCTATAAAAGTTCCACAGAAAATACACATATGCCCACACATGTGAACATGCAAATACACATGTCACATGCACATGCAAACACATACACAAAATAGTACAAAACCCACACTAGAAAACAAGGGCTGCCGAGGCAGAGTCAATGATCTTGGGCAGACATGGCAGCAGGGCTTGAGTACTGACCTCGGCCTTCTGTGATTTCTCCTCTCTGGAGCTGCTTCACTTCTGTCTTTGCACCTCATGATGAGCTTATAAGGTGTACAAAGTGCCACCCTTGCTGTGATACCACAAGTAAAGACAGACGAGGCCAAAGCCAGATCTAATTTTAAGTCCAAGTAATGCAAATCATCTCCAGGAGTATAAGGCAGAGGGAGAAAAGGCTGGAACTATATCTGTTCAGAAACCACTAAATCTGAGTGAAGCCTTGAACAACACAAAACTTTAAAAATTTTATGGATGAGGTGCATCATCCCAAAGTATATGCCTCCTTTAGAAGGAAAGCTACTGCATCTGAAAATTGAGGAACAGGGTAAGAGGAGCACAGGCCACTTATAGCAAATGTCCATGCTTTAGATCCCTCAAGACATCATTTGAGTATCTGCTTTTCGGGAATGTGGTCAGGAGGAAATCACAAAGACTCTCTCAAATTGCTGAGGGAAAATTATTTTGAGGTACAAAAGTAACCAGATATTTAAGTGCTGAAAGCCAGAGATTCCCCAAAGCAAAAGAAAAGTTGGGAGGGAAGGAAGACTAAATGAGAGGAGCTGCAGAAGGATGGCTCCACTGAGGAGGACTCCCTCCTTACCACACAACTATGTCGATTATGTGTCTCCCTCCAGGCTAAGGGAAAGATGGTTGAAAAAGTTCCATAGACAATGGACCAATTGAGAGGTCACTTCCTGCCACTTTCTATGCCCCTGAGGAGGAATCCCATACTGTTTCCTTATACACAGTAGTGGCTATGTTTTAAGCCAGGCCCCTGAATAGAGGCCTGGTTGCCAGAGGTTGAGAGATGAATTAAAGATAACCATTCATGTTTAAATGTTCACTCAGTTATCACGCAATCTGTAAAAGTTCTTAACTTGAAATCATTGCAAAGTATTTATCAGTGTTTTCCTGTGCTTCATCCACTCTGTGATTTTTAGATCATCTGAGAAACAGAAATTCTTCTCTCCTAAATGAGCAACATTTTGAACCCAACCCTGACCCTCATATCATAAAAATCCGTGTCATTAAAAAGAAACATAAAGTGTTTTGTTGTTTTATTCTGTGTCTTCCTTGAAAGCCATCCAAGGGCAGAGTACTGTTGCTCGCGTTCACAATAAGGATGGCACAGAAAGAACATGGTATTTTAGACAGAGCTTTCAGAAAAATCCATATAAGGACAAAAAGAAACATTTGATGCTGAATTCTTTCCTAATTTAAGACATTTTGGGTCCAGTTTTTATTTTGAAAAAAAAAAAAAAATAGAATTCCAGGGCAAAAATCCTCCTGGGATTCCTGTGTGAGCAGAACATAGTAATAACTGCTCATTGTCCAAAGAACTGAAGGAACGCAAGACAAATGTCCCCTCTGTGTGTCTAGTCAGCAGCAGCCTGCATAAAGGATCACATCCCTTCCCCAACTTAGCCCAGCCCCTGCCTCCCAACACAATTCAGTATTATGACATTTTAAACATTCGTTGTTTTGTTTTGAATCACTGAGGTTACTTTACTTCACAGGGACATAATCAATGCAATGTTTATCAAAGCAGAAGATCTGGATTAAACTTACTTGGATTTTTCTTAAAATGCAGATTCATGGGGCTAGAGAGATGGCTTAGTGGTTAGAGTGCAAACTGCCTGGCTCGGTTCCCAGAACCCACGTTGGGCAGCTCACAACCTCCTGTAACTGAAGTTCCAAGGGATCTAAAACCATCTTCTGGTTTCTGTGGGCATTTGCAAAGACCTGGTGCACATAGACCCATTTGTAAGGACATACATATACACGTAACAATACTAAATCTTGAAAGGAAAAAGAGATGTAATCTTGAGGTAGTTTAAATGGGAAATGTTCTCTATAAGCTCAAGTATTTGAACACCTGGTCCTCAGTTAGTGGTTCTATTTGGGGAGGTTTGGGAGGTGTGACCTTGCTGGAGGAAGGCTGTCACAGGTGGTGGGCTTTGAGAGTTCATTAGCCTCCTTCCACTTCCAGCACACTCTCTGCTTCAGGTTCACTCCTGAAGATGTGAGCGCTCAGTTTCTTGCTCTGGTACCTGCTGCCACACCTCCCCTTACCGCTATGCCGCCCCCTCTCAAACCCCAAGGCCACATAAACTCTTCCTTCTAAAATTTGCCTTGGTCATGCTATTTTACCCAGCAGTCAGAAAGTTAACTAATACAAACCTAAAATGCAGATTTTGATTCCTTTCAGAAATTACTCAATGTCTAGTATCTGTGGAAGGGAACTAGGGTAAAGAATTCTGGATTTTAGAGTCTAAATTTAGTTCCAGCACTGAATAATCATTCATTATAAACTTTCATCCAGTCATTTAAATTCTGTAACTCAGCTCTTTCAAATGTAACACAGGATTATTGTGAATTAATATATAACTAAAATTCATCCATATTAAAAATATCATGAATGCCCTTATGAGTCCCCTAATTAGATGATAAACTCTCAAATCCAGAAATTTATGTTCTTATTGGCAATGTGATGTTTATAGCTGGAGTTCTATAAATAAATGATTAATATATAGCACAAGCATTAAAAGCACTTACTATCTATTAAATTCGGTTGGCCACCAGGAATCCAGAACAGAATTTACTTTGATAAACTTGCCATTGATCAGGCTCTTCCCTAGGATTAAAGTTGAATTAACTACCAGAGTTAAACTTAATGAGGCTGTCTACCAAAACAAAAAATAGATATATAAACTGTCCTTGCCAATTTATAGAACTTGCCATGAGAAAATTAATTCAGGCAGCCTAACAAGTCATATTGTCCTACACAACATGGAATTAAAGTGAATATTTTATTTACAAAGACTTTGATTGCAGATATTTTTAGTCAGTTTTAGCTTCTACAACAAAATACCATAAACCAACAACTTAAGCAGCAGGAGTTTACTGCTTAATCCTGAATGCTAAGAAGTCCAAGATCAAGTGGGAACTGATTCACTCCTTGGAAAATGGCCTCTTTTTGGTTTGACTTCTTGCTTTAACCTCACACAGTTTATGAGGGCACTACTCCCAACACAGGGTTGCTGAAGTCATAATTTCATCTAAATCTACTAACTGTTAGACTCCAAATACCATCACTTGGGAATTGGGGTTCTGCTTTTTGAATTGGGAAAAGGAAGGTTCAAACTGTAGTAAGGACAATTGTTTTAATGTTTTATCATGTCAATGCTTGAGAACTATATAATATCACTATTATACAAATAAATAAACTGAATCAAAAGGAATTTAAATGCTTTGCTCTGATAGCCCAATTTGCCTATCTACATGAGAGAGTTGATCTCATGGATTGCCAGGGCACCCACAGAGTGCTGAGGCTGTCAACTGACAGTCGCCATAGAGACTCACTTCTGCCCTGTTTCCTGGCAGACCAACTCCCTTTTTCTGATGCTATGTTTACTTCCTTAAATATCGAATGCCTTCATTCAGATTTTGCATGATTTCACCTGCTCTGGAGTCATTTTGACTTATGAAGTCAATGTTTCCTTAAGCTTATTTTATGTAGTAAAAGGATGAACACTTTTACATGAGCAGTTATGCAATTATACTTGTTTGTAGGAAAAGGTATATAAACAGCATACTAAATACTGATTGAAATTTCAAGGGCTAAGGAGATGGCTCAGTTGGTAGTGTTCGCAAGCATGAGGGTCTGAGTTAGAATTCCCATCATCCATTCAAAAAGTTGGATGTTGTGATGCACACCAGTAATCCCAGTGCTAGAGAGGCAGAGACAGGAGGGTTCCTGGAGCTTGTTGGTCAGCCACTTCAGCAGAATTGGTAACCTCCAAGTTCATTGAGAGAACCTGTATCAAAAATAAAGTGGAGAGCAATTGAGGAAAACAGTCAATCTCTGGCCTTCAGAAACATACACACACACACATGCGCGCGGGCGCACACACACACACACACACGCACCCATGGATGCACACACGCATGCACACACACAAGCCCTAATTTCAAAAATAATAGTATAAACATGAGGCCAGACAATTTAAAATGGTGACCTGATATAAAGTGAATTCAATGAAAGACATTACATAAAGTTTAGGTATTATGTAGTGAAAAGAGTATTATGTATGTGAAAAGAGTTTAAGGAAATGGAAGTTTGGGAAAAATAGCTTCAGACTGACTTTGAATTTCTTATTTCATTGTGAGTTTGGCTTTATAGTTAAACTTTTTAAGAAAATAATATTCATGTCTATATTTTCAGCTTCTTCAGGGGGCGCCTTAAAGTCGTTCCTCTTGAGCGAACAATATATGACTTCATTTGATTTTTAAATGCTGATTATGTGACTCTAAATCATACTAAATATAAAGATACTAATAATAGCTCCATTTACTATTAGCCTGAATGACAGTCTGTTGCATTCAGTCACTTTCCATGCCTTTTTGTTAACTATTATAATTCCTCTGTAGGTGTCTGTACCTCAAATATGGGTACCAAAACTGGGTGTGTGAAAGTGGAATAATTACCTACGTCCCAAAGTTTACAAATATAAGGATCAACATATACTAAATTTCCTAAAACATACTGTTAAAATTTTTTTAATGCTCTACATAGTAATGCTCAAGTGAGTATATTTCAGTTGTAGTAAAATTAAAGATTACATCTGTGTGCATATAGGTGAACTGAATTGTAGTATTTTTAAATGACCTGAGTTTTGGTAGGTCTTCTCCCACTTCCCTGTCCCCCACCCCCTGCCAATATATTCCTTTGCTCTGAAACCAACACTTCTTCCCATAGAAATTTGAATCTGCTAGTCATATTTAAACATGAGAGCTCAAATCATCCTGGCTAACTAAGGCAAACATTTTACTTTAGGGTAGTGTCAGTTTGTCTTTCCCAAAAACATGAACTAAATACTTCTTTGTTGAAAAGAAAGCATATAAATTTAGATGCTGTGGTAAAGAAGGCATACAGAATCAACAGAGAAAAGAATGAAGCAGAGGTGTGTCTAGACCCAGAGAACAAGCAAGAGAGATAGAAAATCTCCTAAATTTTCTGGATTTCAAGTTAGAGGCTCTGACAAGACTCAGTGATGCATGTCCTACCCTTGCGCACTGTGTAGTATCTTCATAATAAATTTTTATGTTTTAATTAAGGTAGTCTGATAGAGGTTTGTGTCATTACCGCAAAAAAATGGTGCTAAGTAACACAGTTGTAACATTGGAAAGAAATTTTATTTTAAAAAAATCTGTTGCCAACATGTAATCGTGAACCCTTCTGTTTTATCTGATGACTCACTGGAAGTAACTACATGACAGATCCTTTCAGTTAGTTGTAGAGGTCAAATGCAGTTTATTTGTCTGCACTGTAATATGTGTAGTTGATAAATAATAAATCAACAAATTTCTTTGATGTGTTTGATAAAATTGATTAAATATCTTTGCATTACAGAGATATTCAAATGAGAAAAATATCACATACACCCCCAAAGGAGAAGAGTCACAAAAGATAAACCCCAGTTTGTCTCGTGTCGCCTCCGTGAGGACTGTGTCCACTTTGTCTGTCTTACCCATTCTTACTAGAAACTCTAGAATAACGTTTGGCCCAGACAAAACTAGAGGCGGATTTAGCAACAAAAGCATGTCTATTTAAAACTGTCCCTTACTTAGCATGTGTTAATACGATGGTGCATACCAGAGAACAAAATAAAATCATCACAAGAAAGGACTGCAGAGCCCGAGCACTCCGGGTAACTCAAACATAAAACTTGTAGCCGGTTCAAACAATTTGGTTTTGATTTTATACAGCACCAAAGTGAGACATTAAAGAAGATTCTGCACAGAGCACTTTGTTGTTGTTGTTCGTCAGTGTTTCCCCCGAGTTTAAGGGGTAGGGGTAAAACCATAGCATTTTTTTTTTCATTGAATTGATTTTTTTTTTAAATGAGGTTACCAATTAAAATCAGATTTTTAAAGCAAGAAAAATACATCTGGGTAAAGCACTTACATTAAAATTTTTAGTAGAATGTGGATTAAATTATTGGTTTTTAAACCACCCTTGCAAAAAAGACATTGTAATGGAAAAATCAGTAGATGCAAAGAATTTTTTTAAGAGTAGTAAAAATGAAAGCTAAATTAAAATTTGGTGTAAATTATTTGCAAACACAGGGATCCTTTGAAATTTTTTAAAATAATGTCTTCCTAGCAGAAACTGATTTTTTTCCTAGTATTTTTTCATTCTTTCTTTTGTCCTCGTTTAGTGGTGGCACCATAGATTGAACCTACATCTTTGCTCATGCTACATAAGTTCCTTGCCACTAAATTATGTATCTTGCCCCCAATTTTCTCCTAGATAGTCTTTTAACTGATTATTTCTAGTTAATCACAAAATTTCTTCAAGCTATGGCTACTGAAATCAATAACTCAATCCTCCAGTAGGTTTGGGGAAGCAAGTATACCTGGGTATGAGTGTCCAGTCCTTTTGCCTTAATTCTTACTATCTGAAAGTTATTCTTTTCAACACTTTTGTCTGAACCAGAAAAGGCAAAGCTACACAGGTAGAAGATCCATTTGCTCTACAAGTTGTCATAAACGTCAACAGGCTCTAAAAGATCCAAATGTTAGAAATCATAACTGGCTCTTTAAATCAATTTTTTTTCAAGAAAAAAATCCTGATAATATAATAGCATTAATATTATATGTCATATTGTATGTGGGATTTCTTACACAAAATGAAGGCTTTGCTGAAGACCTGTCCCAGCATAAGTTGCTTTAAAAAAGAATTATTTTATAAGGCTTAAATTAAATATTTATATTTTGAAAATGTATTATGTACTAAATCTGTGGGTCAATAAGAATAAGCAATTTTCTATGCAAATCTATTAGGCAATGTCCCCTAAATTCCCACAAATAATTCTTTAATCCCTAGTTAACATGGTTAAAAAGCAGTACCCTTCAGCCACCACATAAACTGTTTCTCCTGCTTATAAGATTCTTCCTCTTACTCTCTTCTGAGGGAATTTTTTTCTTTCTGTTTCAGTTTAAAATATCATCCCTTCTATGAAGTTTTCCTCCATCAGTTCTTTCCCTTCACCCAGCCTCCACTGCACTAGAATTAATAAATTCATCACGCGCGCCTCTGCAATTCCATAGCATTGTGTGAAAACCTGTAGCACAGCACTTATCGTGTCTTATGATAATTAGCTCTGTGCACATGGGTCTATAACCATGCTCTTAGATGCTTTTAAAGTGAGGACAATGCGCATTTTATTCAGAGTTGTGTTCATATAAGCACTCAAAAAGTGTTCACCTGATAAAGGAAGAAAATCCTCATGTTAGATGTTAATCCATGCACCCATTGTCCAAGCATCGTCGATTTAATCATTCACACCTCAACTCACCAAGCAGCACTCACTAATTAGTATTTGCTCTTATTGGAAGTACTTTACCAAATCCACTCCTGAAAAGTAGAAGGTAGGTGTGGTGGTTTGAATGAGAATGTCCTCCATAAGCTCCAAATATTTGGGGATTTTATCCCTAGTTGGTGGTGCTGTTTTGGGAACACTTAAAGGTGTGGCTATGCTGGAGGAAGCACGTCACTGGGGTGGGCTTAGAGAGTTCTTAAGCCTTGCCAGATCTCCAGTTGCTCTCTAGGGTCCTGTGCCTGCTTGAAGATGTAGGAGCTTAGCTTCAGCTCCTACTTCAGGCACCTCTGCCCCATGCCTCCCCACCACGATGGGCAACCCACCACAATGGACCCTTGCCCCTTGGAACCATAAGCTCAAATAAACTGTTCCTTCACACGTTGGTTTGGTTTCTATCACAGCAACAGAAAAGTAACTAATACAATGGGTGAATAAAGTTTATTTGAAACTTTCAAAAGCATGGTACTGTGTAACAGAAAAGGGCAGAGAAAAGATTCTTCTGTTTAAAACTGTTACCTATGGCTCTATGATGTTAAACATATATACCACATAGATGATAAAACTTGTGTATTGATTGATTGATTACCGTTGAAGTTCAACTGTTTTCCTCAAAGCAGATAATAAAAATACCTACTAAAAACTTCATAATCTTCGCCACAAAATTTATGACATCGTTTCATCCTAACTAATCCACAGAAAATGGAGTGTTCCTCATTAAAATCTTCAAAATTTCTTGTATTCCTCTTATTTTTAAAACATATATCCACCACTTAATATTATTGTATACTAATTTGTAGTTGCACTATACTCCTAATTTTCTCAAAATATGAGAAAATATTTACCTTCTTAACTAAAAGGTATATTTGTACTTATGTAAAGGGGAAACTATAATGATTTCTTCATTGAGACAGCGATCTGTTTTTTCTAACAATTCCGGTCTCTTCCCATAGAGAATCATGCTTGATACTATGCTAATATGAAGCACGACTAGCTAGATTCATGGCATCTCAGGTTTACAGATTGGGAGAGACTTTAGGGTTAATCTGTTTTAAATTTCTACCAATGCCTGAATCCTTATCCCCCAGCCCTAGTGAGTAATATCTACCTAATATAACCAGGGACAGAATTACTCTTCCTTACAGGGAGCCGTTTCCATTCCAGATGTCTAATTCTTAGAATGCACTTCCATCTATTCAGCCAAAATCAGATTCCCTGAACTTCAAACATTGATCCTGGCTCCAGCCTCCAGTGTTTCAACGATTTAATCTAATCCTTCTTCAAATATTGAAAGGAAGCCATGGTTCCCTCTAGGTATTTTCCAGTACAGCCTATAAACCTGACTAAATCTGTATCATCCAGCCCACATGTGTCTATTAACCACAAAAACATCATGAGAGATCACTTCAAAGGCCTTGATCATGTATGAATGCCAGCGTTCCTTCAACTACCAATTAAATAAAGAAAGAGAATTGATCATGATTGCTCCTAAGAAATGTTTATTGGCTTTTAGTGATCACTGCCTCCTTCTGTGTGTGCACATAAAAATCTGTTTAATAATTTGCTGGGAACTTTGCTCATTTTGTTTCCAGAATCAATTCTTCTCTATCAGTCACAGTTCAACCAGAAGGGGAACATATCCTGGCTTAGCATTTAAAATTGAAGAGAGATGTACCCCAGGAATTTGATTACAAGAGACAGAAAAGCTTGCTGAAAAGCAGGTGCAGCCCAGAGAGGAGGGACAACAGGAACACACCAGCACTGTTCAAGCTCAACGGTAGAAGAAAAGAGCTAGTTACACCAAAGGACAGAAGTTAGAGTCACCTAAAGGAGTTTGGATTTGTGACAGCAATGTGGAGCAGGTATCCTAGCTAGAGGGACTAGCACTGGAGACACGGCAGAGACAGAGCCTGAACACAGAGAGATTAAGCGAGTAATGCAGCTTTCCTCTTCTTCTAGCCCTTTACTGTCTCTCAGGCATCTTGCTCTCCCTCTGGCTGGCTCCACTGGAAAGCTACTTGCCACAGAAGCCCGGAAGTGAAGCTAGCAGAGGAGAAGGCAGAGCCCCGCAGAAGCAGCTATGTATGCCTTCCCAGTTCTCCACGAATCAAGTCTACCAATTTGTAGAGTATTTCAGATACCTTATTATAGCACCACTTACTGTAGTTGTGGATATTATTCTACATATAAATGTCTTCTCCAACTCTGAATGAACATGGCACAAGGTTTTGTTGCTGCTGTTAGATTCCTTTACAGCATTTACCCGCCTGTCACACACAACAGACATCGAATCACAGTGATTTGTTTCATTTTGAAAATTTTAATTAATTCTCCCTTGTTTAACATTTAGTCTCTGCTTAGTCATATTTGCATTATGTGTTTTAGCTTACAGTTGGTGCTAACAGTTAAGTAGAGTTAAATAAATCTAACTTTCCTTCTTTGAGAATTAGTTTGACCATATCCTCATTCGGTAACTGCTTTTCAAAAAAACATGCACTCACTCAACTTTGAGGAAAACGTGAAATGTATTATGAAAATGCTCAAGCGGACATTTAAATGATACACAGCAAATGGACTTCAGTATTAAATCTGAATTTTTGAAGTAGTTCCTTTTCTCTTTGGATATTCGATGAAAAGAATGTTTGTATAGTATCCCTGGCACAAACATTTTTACAGTTAACAGCCGGTAGCTTTGTAAAATCATGTCAGCTGGCTGAGTCCATGAATTTAACTCATCTCAACAAAATCGCAGGTTTTAACAGTAATTGGCAAAAAGTGAACAGCAGTCAGGCCATTGTGTTGATTCAAAATGCATATCCTGCTTTGCCTGATTGTCCAAAGTGAATACTGTAGCCAGATACTGTACTGATCCTCAGACAGAAATGCAGAGATCTGTGCTATCACACACTAGCCATGAAGGGTGACCAAACATTTGAGTTGGGGCTCGTCTATATCAGCATATGATGTAAGCATGAACTATAGTAAGAGAATTCAAGTTAGCTTGTTGATGTTTTCATATTGATCATATGTTAAAATGATAACAGTTTGCATACACATAATTTAAAAATGGCAATTTCGTGTTTCTTTTTGCATTTAAGTATGCCCCTGCCCCAGCAAACATTTAAAATATGTTTAACACTTCTCTGTCTGTGCTTTTCAACTGGACAGTGTGGGTCTTGAGCAAATGAAGTGACTGTTCACTGAGATAGACCATTGGAGCTAAGAGAGAAGACATCTCTCCTCTTAATTAGTTTTGCAATTGCAACAAATTCATTGATGAACATTTAAGAGATAAGCCTGTTCTCTTCACTCAGGCAAAACTCCCACTGTGCTTCCTAAGAATGCTGCCTCAGCAAATGAGGTTAGACCCGTGATGTTTACTTCATGCTAAAACATTTCCCCTTTTCCAAACTTTTTTAGCGTATTGTTGGCTACCAGGCTGTACAAGCACAGAATAAGGAAAGGATGAAAGAACAATAAAGGAATGATTTGAAAGTGTTGTTTTGAAACATGTAACGAGTGCTGTCAGCTGCTGGTTCTTTCCTCTTTGTACATTTACATTTCCTGACTGTAGTTTAAGAACATTTCACTGCACGTTACTATCAATCATCCTTAACCCAGAAGTGCACTGTACATTAGTAACAGTTAATTGGCATATTTAAAGTAAATAGCTACTTAGTTTTGTTGTGAAGGTTTTGCATACAAATCTATAACACCACATGCTTTGTTTGTTTCAGTAACAAACATTCCTTTCTGCAGCACTGCCACCTCTGACAGTAAAATAGAGATGCAATCCCATTCGAATACCAAGAACACCAGATGACAACCCCAATACTGTGCAGTGTGCGGGCAAGCACTCTGCCCACCAAAGGGTGCCCCTGCTCAGGGAAGAATGCAGTGATGTGAGATGGAGAGGCAAGGTGGGGCTTTAGGAGAATGGTCGAGAAAGAAAAGGAGGGCAAATTATAAAAAGTTTATCCTAGTCTATATTTTTTTGTATGTGTTAATGAAATAAAGGTGGAATTATTTGCCAGACATTATTTTGGCCTGTTATTGGTTCAATGGCAGGTTCACAGTCAGTCAGCAATACGCTTCCCAGAATTCATCAGTCTCTCTTCCCAGTGACCACCTGTAAGTTGAATGGGCCCCTTCATTGGACAACAGAGAATGGATTAGGCACTTGATGACAGAAGTTAAAATAGCAAGGACTTTCTTTCCACTGTGAAGTCATAATATCTATGATGGGTACCTTTAAAGTAAACAATTACCACTGTATTTGGGGTAAGATCTAGCGTCTCCTAAGCCTAGAAATATGTATGTATTATTATCTGAGTAAAAACATTTCCTTGCCTCATGAACTAAGGAGACAAAGATGGTTTGGTTGTGTGAGTGTGTGTGTGTGTGTGTGTGTGTGTGTGTGTGTGTGTGTGTAAAACAACTGTAATCACAATTGTGTATACTGTACAACGTCACAGTCCATAAAAATCCCACATGTCCACAAAATGTTTACAATAAAATTAACTAATAATGCAATGTGAAACTGTAGTGATGCTATCCTTAGCACTAAGATCATTATTAAAATCTACTAAGAGGTTAATACTGAAAATAGTTTTATGGAAATAACCTGGAGAGTCAATCACTGTTCATTTCTAATGTTATCGAGGAAGATGGGAATTACAGCTTAGATCCAAAAAAGTTTTACTTAGAAATATATTTAGTGATATCATTGATAATTGGGAGTTTCCTACTTTAACTGTCTGTAAACTCTATTCAGGGCATTTCCTCAACCCTTTGGGAACTGACCACATGACTTGCAAAGACAGGAGCAGCCAGTAACTTGTTCTTCACCCATTACCATGTACTACGGCAACCCAGCAAAGGAAAAGGAAAAGTTGCAGGTAGTATTAGCTCAAGCATTGGAAAATACAAAAAGGATTATTCTTATTTCTTAGTAAAAATATCAGGAAGAGTTTTCCATCTGTTCTAAATTTCAAATATTGAACTCTTCGATTGAAGCCCCACAGTCTCTCATGGTTTATTATGAATTTCTAAATACATGTTTTGCCATCACTAACTCAAAATTGAAAAAGCCAGAATTATGTTCTGGCCCAGTGTTTTCAAAGTCTGCTTTCCACTGAAGTTTCTCTGTGTCTGATTCCATCACCCAGGCTGATGTTGGGTTGGAGCGATTCTGTGCCTTCTTGTCATGATGCACATTTAACTTCTGACTTCACACTGTTCCTTTTCTGGTGCAGTGTTTCCAAGATGTGGTCTTTCCTTTCCACAACCACCACTGAATCTCCTGAGTTCTGGTTAACACATAAATAGATGATGCTAGACCCTCCTCTTCCTAGATAGGGTTCATTGTCCCTATTTTAGTCATCTTCAATAAAATGATGAAATTGTAGGCTCTGCCTGGTGCATCTAAGCTATCTATCTGAGTAGCGAACAGGGTTTTATTTCCCTTCATCCACCCTGGGCTGACACTTTTGTAAACTAAAATACAATATAATGCTAGCTAAGTGATCACATGCTTGGCTGTCACAGCTATCACACTGCTGTAAAAGTCTCTAAACTCTGTCTCTTAGTTTCTGTATTTGTCTCAGCTCAAATCTCTGCTAGTTTTCTATTACCATCAGACCACACTCTGAGGGGCACCACCCATAAGCTACTGTCTAGTCAAGCAAGGTTATTTTCTAGGCTCATCATTTACATCATTTCTATTGAAGCAATGAAAATTATTTTAGTTGTTTTTTTATTGGCTGATTTCAGAAAACATCTCTTTTCTGCTGTCAAATATCTTTTGACATTAAACCACTTTAAAATCTTGTAAGTGTTTGATAAAATTGTCAAAATATAAGAGAGCAGAATGTTCAACAATACAATGGCCACTAAGTCTCATAGAGAGGCAGAAGACCTTTGCATACATGCCATGGCACACACACACACACACACACACACACACACACACACACACACCCTCATCCAAGGGATTACAAAATTACTAACACTATTCTGCAAAAATGATATACAAGCTGTATTCATGTTCTTATCACTAAGATAGCTAATTAACAATGAAAAGCAATATAGATACAAAATTCTGCATGCAATCACTTTATAACAAATACTTTTTTGGTCATCAAACTATTTTGTGCTATATCAACAAGATATCCAGATTAATTCATAAAATTGTAACCGTGTTTGCTGATGCTAGTATGTTTCAGAGACATAAAGAGATGTCTCAGTAAGATGCTGATACTTCAGGGTGCCATTTGTTTTATGAACTAAAATGCAGATAGTATTACCCTCATCCACAGGCTCAAAGACTGATAATACTCCCCTTCCTTCTGGGTTCCATTGCTTCAGCCAGATTACTTTTCATACTGTTTCTTCATATACTTTGCAACACGATCACATCACATTTTTCTTCAAAACTCTGGCAGATTGTTTGGGCTAGAGATAGATGGAGACAAGAGGCACCATCTGGTGCAAGATCTTTATTCCTTGTTAGCACTACAGGAGTTCTGGTATTTTGCATGGTTCAAACAGTAGCAAAGATTCTTTCAAATACATAGATGGGGAAGGTGTAAGATGGTCAAATGTCCCTTGGCACCGCCTGATCATATCACGAGCTTTGTTGATTAGGGCTTTATTGATGGCCTCTTTCTTTCTTTCTTTCTTTCTTTCTTTCTTTCTTTCTTTCTTTCTTTCTTTTTTCTTTCTTTCTCTTCAATTCAGACAACCAGTGGCATATGGTTTCATGATTCACAAAGATGGTCCTGGACTATAGATTTGACGATCTCAACATAACTTCCAGGCTTGCCAGAGCTATGTTACAGCAGAGAGAGCAAATAGCTCATGATATTTCTCCTCTGATGAGTAAGCTCCAAAGTCTCAGGTTTAAATCTGATCTGGAATTGAAAGAAAATGAACTATGTCCTCTCACACCAATGTCAGCACTTTCTCTTTTTTCAGTTAAAGGTTTGAATATTTACATTCCTGGTCTACAGCTTTCAAGAACCAAAAACTTAAACAATGCCCAGGTTAATTTTGCTGATCCATACTGAATGTGAATTTTTGTTGTTTTCCATATGTTTCTATATTTTGGAAGTTTAAATCCTTTCTGAAATATAACTTTTAAAATTTTGATTTTTCATAGAACAGTTTTAATTTTTAAAAAATTCCCTTTTCACAAGCAATTAAAATGAATATTTTCTAATGGAATTAACTTAGCACTGGAAACCACGAAAATTGTCTGATGATGCTAAAAACCTGAGTCAGCTGCTTTGTGGGGATACATGAAAACTGAACTGGAATATTATTTTGTTATTCTGCATTCCCAGTCCCACCCATTCTCTACCATGTCACATGTACTCTACTATCCCCCCTCGGGACTTCACATGTACACATACTTATACATGTGGACACACACATACATATGCATAACACACAAACACACATACAGACATGAAAATGGGAAAAAAAGTGTTTTTAAAAAGTTAAAAGATTGTTCTATCAGAGTAATCCCATCAGATGTTGACAGCAAAAATAAAACATGCATGCTGCTTGTGTTGGGAAGATGCTTAAATAAGCCTGGCTTGCACACTATAAGTTAAACTCTAAATGAAGCATTTTCTTGAGTAACAGGGACAAGGCAACATTCTAGATAGAATTAGGGAAAACAAACCAGGAAAGGTGACAGTATATAGAAAAACAAATACACTGGCAGAAGTAAAATTTATACCAGTTAAGATGTTCTACTTGAAAAAAAGCTCTGCACAAATTTTTAGTGCCATAGTTTCTATCTCCACTTAGTCAAATACTTACTCATTCAGTCAACCAACCAGTTATATTGACCCCTTCCTTCAATTAAATGAGAAATTGATTGAATTGGCAACAAGTTTGGGTTTAAGAAATGTGTATAACTTGAAATGGACTTAGAAGTTGAAGAGTTCATAGCTGTAAAGGCATTTTCTAAGATTAAAAAAAAACATAAAGTGGCCTTTGCTTCCTGGGCTGCACAGCCTCCAGTGTCCTGGTGCCAACACCTTTCCTGGGTAAGTCCAGAGTGCCTGCCCAGTGCCTTGACACCCCCAGCCTCTGGCACCCTCCGAGCTCCCCCACCACATCTCTCTTCCCAGCCTGGGTACAGGCCCATTTCTTGTCTTGGCACCCCAGACACTGGGCTAACCTCTCGGCCCAGAGCAACCACTGCTTCCTGATCCTTTGTATCCTGGACCAAGCCAATTCCTCCCTGCAGTCCCCAGCAACCCTCTGGGCCTGGACCCACCCTCACCTCCCTTTAGTTCCCTGGGCTGCACAGCCTCCAGGAGTCCAGGTGCCAGCACCTTTCCTGGAACCTAAGAGCCCTCTGGGCCTGCACCAACCCTCACCTCTCTTTGCTTCCTGGGCTGCACAGCCTCTAGTGTCTTGATGCCAGAACCTTCCCTGGGTAAGTCCAGTGTGCCCACCCAGCCTTGATGCTCCCAGCCCCTTTCACCCTCACAACTCCCCACAGCGTCTCTCCTCCTAGTCTGGGTGCAGGCCCATTTCTTGTCTTGGCACCCCAGACACTGGGGCTAACCTCTTGGCCCAGAGCCACCACTGCTTCCTGATCCTTTGCATCAAGTCAACCCAGTCCCTCCCCATAGTCCTCAGGAGCCCTTAGGGCCTCTTCCCTCCCCCACCTCCCTTTTCATTCTTGGGTGGAATAGCCACCAGCTTCCTGAGACCAGCATGCGTCCTGGGCCCTAATCCCAGGCCAGCCTAGCCCCCAAATACTTGAGGGCATCATCTTTCCTGGGGGGACCCAGACAGTAGGAGAAAGTGTGAGAGCATCTGAGCCTCATCTCACTTGGGCCTCTGTGGAAACTCCTGAAGACAAAATCAATTAGGCCACTCTAATATAAAATCAAAAGAGAGGACCTGAAGCCTAGACCAACCAGCTTTTCATGCCCAACAAGTAAACTACAAAGGCACATAAGTTTACAAAAAGAAGCAGATCTAAACTCAACAAAGGAAAGCTTAAGTCTCACACAAGAATAGGAAACTTCAAAAGAAATTCACATGTCAAAATCACAGAGAGAAAATAATGACATGAAAAACAAAAATAATATATCCCCACCAAGCACCAATAGTCCTCTAAAGGAGTACAATGAGAACTCCCTAGAGATAACACAGGACATGGAACTCAAAATACCAATTATAAACATGATAAAAGAATTCGACTACCATCCTCCGGCCTCTTGGGGAGCACCACTTCTGGTCCTGGCCCCGCCCTCACCTCTCTCTGCTTCCCTCGACCTGCACCACTGGCTAACTTTCCTAGCCTGCACTACTATCCTCAGGCCTATTGGGGTAAGTCTATAGCGCAGCTCTCTGCGCCAGGACTCCCTAAGCGACATTCACCCTTCCATCCCCCGCCTCACCGTTCTATACTCCTAGTTTGGGCCCTGCGCCATTCCTAGTCTTGGGGCCCCAGACACCTGGGGAACCAATA
>NW_008343216.1:4671166-4693722 GCF_000622305.1 Nannospalax galili | reverse complement strand
CCCTATCTTTCACCCTGCACAAAAGTCAATTCCAAATGGCTCAAATACCTCAATGTAAAGCCTGAAACTCTGAAACTCTTAGAAGAAAATGTTGGGAAAAACCTACAAGATATAGGTGTAGGAAAGGACTTTCTAAACCGGAAACAAGGGCAAGAATTAACAAGTGGGACCTCATTAAACTAAAAAGCTTCTGTACTTCAAAGGAGACAACCAAGGAAACAAACAGAAAACCCACAGAATGGGAGAAAATCTTCACCAGCGATACATCTGATAGAGGTTTAATTACCAGAATATATAATGAACTTAAAAAACAGAGACCCAAAATAAGAAGCAACCCAATTGAAAGATGGGCTAAGGAGCTGAACAGAACGTTTTCAAAAGAAGAAGTAAAGATGGCTATGAAACATCTCAAAAGATGTTCAACATCTCTAATAATCAGGGAAATGCAAATTAAAACCACTTTAAGATTTCACCTTACCCCAGTCAGACTGGCTAAGATCAAGAGAACAAATGATGCCAAATGTTGGAGGGGATGTGGGGAAAGGGGAAGACTCATCCACTGCTGGTGGGGTTGCAAACTGTTTCAGCCCCTATGGAAGGCAGTGTGGAGAACTCTTAGAAAACTACAAATGAACCTACCATTTGACCCAGTTATACCACTCCTTGGCATATACCCAAAGAACTCGTCCTGTTGCAGAGACACTTGTACATCCATGTTTGTTGCTGCTCTTTTCACAATAGCTAAGAGACGGAAGCAACTGAAGTGTCCCTCAATTGACGAGTGAATAATGAAAATGTGGTTCATTTTTATGATGGAGTTTTACTCAGCAGTAAAGAAAGAAGAAATCATGAAATTTGCAGGTAAATGGATAGAACTAGAAACTTTTGTACTAAGTGAAGTAATAGACTCCAAAAAAAAAAAAATCAACATATGTTCTCCCTCATATGTGGATCTTAGAACCAAATTCTGATAAGCGAGTATGTATCCAGTCATAACTACAGGAACCAGGATAATGAAAAGGAACCAGGGAGGTAAAGGAAAAAAAAGAATCTGAAAGAGAAGACCAGTAGGAAACAGGTCTTAATAAAGGAGATAGAAATAAAAATGGAGTTATTTTAAGGGGGGGGAGAGGGAAAGTTATACAAGGAACCTAGGGGATAAAGGGAAAGAAGTAGCTCGAGAGGTAGGACCATAGGAGAAAGGTTTTATTAAGGGAGAAATGGGAAAAACAGGTGTATCTTAAACGGGGAAACCATGGTAGAAGGTGTAGACAATGTGATAGATAAATAATGCCTAGCTAGTTTTAGAAAAACAGAGGGAACCATATTAGTCCAAGAATCTCCTGACAAATTATACACACGAGACCAAAGAATGTGAAATATGTTTAGGCCACATTTATCTGAGAGTATTTGGTCTTTGGTAGGCTTTGTCTACATGGCACATGGTAATTAAAAGTACCAGACTGGTGAAATTAACCTTTTTGGATGTTTAACAGCCATACTATGAGGCCTATACTAATTTGGACAGAGGGACATAAAGGACAGTTTTTGTTCTTCGCCCTCCTAGGTTGACTAAGTTCCAGGGGACCTTGAGCATCTCTGAAAATGTCTTGTAATTGTGGTGAGTCGCCTGTCCTCTTGATCAAGGAGGCCATGGAGTCCCCACCAGATGGACCTGAACCAGTGTCCAGTCTACAAAGAGGAGGGTCAACACAGAGGAAACATTTCCTCCATGCTTCCAACTGAAGCCAGCCATGGTTGAGCAGGACCTTTGACTTACCTTCACATAGACGAACTGGTAAGAGAATGGAGCCAGGGGCTCCTTCCAAGCCCATGTGACCCCTGAGGAACAGATCCTCAAACGACCTTAAGAGTAAAAATAAATTGGTTTATCTGGGCCAATTGTAGGGTCTTAAACACTCAAAAGGAAAGTATAACCAAAGATTAATGGGGTCAATATAATTTTTTAAGAGTCCATATGTATAGCTAAAGGCTACATAACAAGAAACAATGCCAGACAGGAGATACCTTCCTTTGAGTTATTGGCCGGGGTAGCCCAAAAGATTCCCAGACTGTAACCCAGCATAGAACTGGGAAAATGAACAGCAGACCCCTATCTTATCTAAAGGAATATTGACAACTGATTGCTGCTAGATGAGGAACAGCTGATCTTCCTAAAACAAGGATCTCTAGATAGGGTGACTAGATTCAGCAGAGGGACAAGCACTGAGGAATGGCAGGGGGTGCTGACAACACTGTGGACAGTGACAGGGATGACAGAGTATATGGGCTCCGGTGGGGGTGGGGGGGACTATGAGAGGTTGCCTTTTGGGAAGTGGGTATATAGATGAATAAGATTTTGTGGGATGCTCTGTATGATATACACACATAAAAAAATCAACAAATTAAGAAAAAAATTTACATTCGAGGAGGAAGCATAAAAATTTACTTCATATTAATTAGTAGAGGTGATAAACATTACCAGTGAAATCTACCTGACTTTATATCCACACTCAGGTGCCAAGGATCCAAGTGTAACCAACTGTGACTAGTAATAATCAGATACATAGAGATTAAAGACACATGTGCAAACATCTAAGCATGAGTAGCATTAAAATGTAGGAAACAGCATATTTTAAAATTAAATGGAGCATTAAAGACACATGTGCAAACATCTATGTGTTAGTAGCATTAAAAATGTACAACACAGCATATTTTAAAATGAAATAGAGATTTTCTTTAAAGGGCAAAAATCCATTCAATTTTATGTCTTACAGGGTTTATACTGAGTTCAATATTGTATAACCGTATTAATTCAACTGTGAATCTAAAAATTTACAGCCACTTTTGAAAGAGATGTCTCTTGCTCTGGAAATTGTTACTGAATATGTTAAAGCTGTAATGAAATGCTTCTTCTAATCATGTGGTTATTAAATTTTAAAAAAAAGAAAAAAAAACACGAAGTGTTGTGCTATGGACCACCATCTGTCTGTCAAAGATGTGTGCTCCCCTGCACAGTGTAGAGCTGTTGTTGGAAAGTAAGTACTCAGCCAAGGACCCCACTTTTTAAGCCTCCTTACATTTAGGTGATACCATGTGACTAGTTATTGTCAAGACGAGCTTACATGGCAGGGTCTTTGGGGAAGACATGGTTAGAAAATTTTGCCTTCTTCACAGTCCCTTTACTCCAATCTGCCAGGCTCTTCCTTACATGCCTGTGTCAAAGCTGCATTCCGGGCACTGCAATTGGATGAGATTCCATTCCGAGGAAAGATCCCTCCCTTAGAGCTCACATTTATTCACGCCTAGTTTTTCCACTCAACTCTTAAAGAGAAGCCGAGTAAAAAAAAAAACCTGATTGTCTGGTGAAAACTGAGACCACTAATGAGGAGTCATAACTCAGCACTTGATTTTAATAATAGTAGTGATGAAGGGGAAGGATGATATTGTTTATTTTTAGAAAAAAAAGGATTATTTTAATATTTTATTAAAAGATAACATACTTTAAAGTCTTCTCATTTTAGTCTTTCAAAAAGAAAAAAAAATCAATTAATTGTGAGCTAAACAGAATTTAAGAAATCTCTCTATAACCAGAAAGTGAAGGCTCTTAAAACCTATTGCAATTTATTCTCCCCAAGGCATTCACTGCAAAGGCCTCTAGGGCATTAGTGTAGCCTGGTTTTAAAGTTACTGATTTAAATCACAGACCATGCAACTGAAGCCCTTCTGGTGCCCTCAGTATTGTGGAGTGCAAAGAATGGTATTGTCTTGGTAATATCTGATTTAGAATAAACGTATATGAGCCCTTATCTTTACTGCAATTTTCCAGAACTGGCAACATCCACAAGCTGGACCAGGGAACTATCTAGGGCAAGATATGAATTAGGAAGGAGGGAGTCAAACTTAATGTGCCCAAGTGATCTTGGAAATGAAACATACTAATAATTTGCCTAATTGTTTTTACAGTTTCTTTAAGTGTTTGCTAATATTAGCACTTGCAAGGGAAAATATGCAGTAACATAAACTAAAAATCTCATTATTTTAGATGCACACTACTTCGTTTTGGTTAGAGCTGAATTTTCTCCCCAGCTTGTGCTATTATTTGGGGTTCACAAATACAGTGAGGTTTCTGGACATTTATAATTGCACCCTAATGGGTGATGAGCATGGGAATGTGTGCAAACACACAGTTGCCTAGCCTTTGACTGTTCCTTGCCTCTGGCCTCTGTCAGGGAGGCTTGCTAACTGCATCTCAGGGGAGAAATCACATGGCTTGACTCAGCCTGTGGCTCTGACTATTGGGACTTCCTGAAGTCACAACCACTTTGGCATCCAGAACTGGGACACCGCATGTCTACTCTTCATAAAATCCAGAGTTGGCATGGGGAGTGTGAAGTGTGAGGGCTGATTAGGGATGCACCTTAAATGGTATCAAGGGAGCCGGTTAGCAATGCAAAATATGAGATAATATAAACATAACATCCACTGCCTGCCAGTTGATCACTTATGTGAGCACCACAAAAAGCAAAATAGAGCAGAGAAAAATAGATGGTTATCAGTAGCAAATACAAGACTTCTTCAAAGACAATTTTACATAAGAGTTCCTTTTCAAGGACAAAATACTTAATAAAATGCCAGGCGTGGTGGCACACACCTTAATCCCAGCACTTGGGAGGCAGAGGCAGGTAGATCTCTTTGAGTTCGAGGCAAGCCTGGTCTACATAGTGAGTTCCATGCCAATTGGGGCTACAGGGAGACCCTGTCTCAAAGAAACACCAAAAAAAAAAAGAGCTAGGATTGCATGCTGGCAGAATATGATGTATCTATTTGTCTTTCTGGAATTTGCTTGGTATTAGTCATTCCAATGGGTATATCTACTTTTATATACATACCGTTTTCTTCTTTCAGGTTATTGATTGGGAGAATGTTGAGTGAGGGGGTATAATTATTTTGGCTCTAGTGAACCTTCAATGACTGCAATAGAGTGATTTGCACTTCCACTGGTAAAAAGCCGAAGCAATTTTAATTCAGATTTTTTTTAAATCATTAGTTTTTAAGAAACCAAACATGCGTAGCATAGGATTCCTTTTTTGCTCAATATTCTCATGTAGTTACTCTCCTGTCAGCCTACACTTTCACAGAAAGGAGAAAAAAAGTCTTTCTAAAAGCCTTGGCCTAATTAACAAGAATGAACTAGATTTTATGATGAACAATTTACAGGCAGTTAATAGAGCTCATACACGGTAGCCAGGAGCTAGATAACTTATCACAAAGGGAATCTCAGTTACACTGTTAATCCCTGTTCTCCAGATATTTCAACCAACTACATTCTCAATTGCCACTTTTCAAAGCTTTGGTTTACTAACGACGCTTCATTTTATAGTCTAACAAAACTTGTAAGCACAGTAAATACTTATATCTCCATCCATTTGCTTCAAACTTCTTGCCAAATAATTTGCTCTTCTAAATTACTGTCTCTAGACAAACATAATTTTCAAAGATTTCCTAGGATTCTTCATCTTAGTACAAGTTGTAATAAAAACAATAGCAAATTATTTACTTATCATCCTAAATATTTGTTGAGAAGAAACTGACTTATCCCCAAAAGAGCAATGTAGCTATTATCAATTGTGAATTGGGAGGGCAAATGCTCCTTTAAATTATGAATGAGACAAAACAATAAATGTTCAAAAGTAATATTTAAAGGACAGAACTTCAAGTGGCTGTCAGCACTTGCTATCCTACTGTTGTCCCTATTTTAAAGTCGGGACAACCCGTAACACATCTTGAGTTGGCAGCAGTGAGAGCTGTACATCTTCTGCCATCACTGTATCCGTTACTCATGACAGGGAGAGGTGAGCACCTTGTCCAGGAAAGCTCACCTCATTGTTTGCATCATTCCTATATGCTGCTAAATATGCTTTTCTTCCTACAAAAACAAATATAACTGAGTTGTAATTACCTGATTACCATTCATATCCAGGTTGACTACAAACCTCAAGGCAGCAAAGGACCACTGTGTTCCCAATACTGAATCTAACAAGTATATATGCGAATGAATGATGTAAGTTCATATTTTTTTAAAGTGGAAAATTAATTCAAAAGTCAGAAATTCCTCTATTTCTTTTTTTATAATTTCATTTATTGATTTCATATTTGGGGATTTTATACATGAGTCATGGGTGTATGAGTGTTATATTTACATTATTTCTATACTTCCCAGTTCCCCCCAACTTGTCCTATGCTCCCTACTTCCTCCCAATTTCTTACATCCTCTTCTTTGATTATTGTTACACATATATACATATATAATCCAATGAGTCCATTTAGTGGTATATGTGTATGCCTGTGTTTAAGGCTGCCCACTTGGGATTAGCTGAGGGAGCTAATCTCAGGGAGCTTGTCACTTGAGAAAGCTGATTCTCCCTCCATTTTGTTCTCATGCCCAACTTTATAAACACATTTAAGCATGTTCTATTTAGCTCTTTTACATTTTTAAAATGGAAATTTGCAACAAAATAAAAATAAATAAGTAAATAGTTCTAGAATAAAATAACCAGACAAAAAGGTCAGAGAAATACGATTATTTAACCTGAAGCACTAACCATGGTCTCTGGAGACATCCAAAAAGCTGGCCATTTCTTGAATGGACAGAGCCGTGTTCTGTGGTAAAGTTGTTTGGGCCCCAGAAGTAACGACTTCCTGACCTAACAGGTACGAGATATGAAACAGGAGATTGTGTGTCTATGGGTCCACTTTGCAGAACATGTTTCAAGTGATTTGAGAGTTAGTTCTGCCTGCCAGGCAAGCAGCTTTTTGTGTAGATAATCATAAGTATGCAGTCAAGTTTATTTTATCACCAACTATACTTGAATATCAAATGCACTTCTCATCGGAGGTTCTCTCATGTCTTGCCTGAAGGTTATGAAGATGGGTTGTATATTTTTTAATAGAGGGAGGGAGGGAGGGAGTGAGGGAAGAAGGAAGGAAATGCTCCTTTTCCTTTCTAAGGTGTCTAATCACCGCAGGCAGGCTGTGTCCCCAACAGCTGTACCAGAATCCAGGCCCATAGCTGCCACATCATCTGGAAGAAAACACATCCCAAGCATACCCAGAGTGGCTAACAGGAGAAGGCAGTGGGAAAAGCTGCTACTTCCCTGATTCCTTTACTATTTTGCTTGATGTTATAATGGGCAGGGGCTCAAACAGAACACGCTTTCAGCAACATCTACTGAAAATGCCAGCCCAGAAGACTGGCACCAGCCCAAGACACCTAGAAGCAGATGGAACCAACAACGCTCAGCTCTGAATCAAAATAAAGCCTAGAAATGTTATCTTTTATGATTCTTAATGTCAACTAAAAATAACAGAGGTGATTGTTCACACCTAAGGTTCACCTTGGAGATTTTTCCTAATTGTGCATATCTCCCAAAGTGTCTTTTTTCCCAAATGGAATTGGTCATTGACATGTGGATGTGCTCCTAATAGCAAAATAAAAATATTCTCTGCCTGAAGCATTATAAGAAAGTTGTCTTTTTCCATTGCATTGTCTGAGAGTATTTAATCAATTGACATGACATCTGGGGTAGGTCAAATGGAGCCACCTCTATTAATTTATAATTGTGATAGTCAATAACTTACTGATGGCATTTCATTGTTACTTGAACTTATTTTAAGCAAAGTGTTATATTTAATTTTATTAATATTTCTGTGCTATATTCACAATGGAGATTCAAAGATAGAACTCTAGACACTTTTTAAGCTTGTGCCCACAGTTTGAAAAAGATCCAGCTCCAAAAGGATAATTCTAAGTAGACAAATTTTGTCCAGAAAATAGCTGGGCTTCCATGTAAGATTTTTATACTACCATCTACTTCACATATCTAAGATTTCATCAAATTCTCATCTACGTTCAAAATTAAATGAAAACTTGAAGTATGTTTAATATCCAACATAGAACTAGGTTCATATTAGCACCCGATAGCACCTGGCTCCTTTATTTGACAGTTCAGTAAACATTGTATTATGAGTTACTTTCAGATCCATGAGAATGTTGATCAATCATTTTCAATTATGCATAGTATTATATCTTCTCTACTTATAAAATATTAGGTTGGCCTCCTTATTAAAGATATCATATGTGATGTTTGTGTATATGTGTTCTGATGGAGAGTTAAAGAGGGAGAAGTACAAGAAGTCTACACAGGTTTAACGATATTAGCAGAAATAAATAGATGCTAGCTCCATCTACATATAAAACTAACTTGTCCCCTTGTCTCTTCTCTTGAGTCCTGGGCATCGTCCTGCTTCCCTGTCTTTATCTCCCCAGTTTACAACAGGAGTCTGACGGTCCTATCTCAATTTCGACAGCAGCCAGCTTAGTACTAACAGTGCAAAGCAGACAATAGGAAGTAGATAACTGTTTAACATGCTTAATTCCAAACATGGAAATGAATTAGCTAAGCTGCTTTCGCAATGACTATCCCAGGTAACAAAGAGCACGAAGAAAGGCATTCCTTAGCAGAATGGTGTATAGAATAAGTTCATTCACTGAACATCTTTTTTTTAAGTTGTGATTAATACTATACTTGTTTTTCTGACATAGTCTCCATCTTATTGTAAACTGAGTACCTTTCAAATATTTGAGAGCATGCCAGAGAAGCCTACTCATACAAGCACCAAAAAATATAAATACTAGCTAAGTTGGAGAATCTATATTTTATATTTCTCTCCTCACTAAGTTTATGAACTGTTCAGTATATATATTCACATGCAAATTCTTTGCTGACCATAAGTATACTCACAAGGTCATTGCTTCTTTTTTATTTGTGTAGGTAAAGAGTCTGTTTGAACAAGAACTAAATTACATGCACAATTCTGGGAATCTTTGAATGGCACAAACTCTCTGCAGAAAGTGGGCCACTCACCAAGGCGTCATAGTATTTTGACATAAGCCCTGTCAAACAGAAGATAACCATGCTACCAGATACACTTCTTTTGAAAATGTCATCCAGGGTATAAATTGATTTTCTGCCTCAAATGCTGTTGCTCTGAGAAACCTCCTCTCCTATTAAAGGTATCCTAGTTTCACCATCATCTATATGCAGAGTCCATGATAGAATCGGCATATCTGCAGAATGCAAAGTTCTCATTGATTCATTCATTCATTTCTTCAACATCTACACACAAATCAGTATTCTAGATTCTGAAGAAGCAGCAGTGAGTGAACAAGATGGCAAAGTTCTCATTCTTGTTACACTATCTCCCAGTAGGAAAAGTAAGATAATAAATAATAAACAAGAGGATTTCAGAGAGTGTACTTTGGCACAAATGAAATGAAACAAGATAATGTGACTAGAAAACAGACTATTTTGAATTAGAAGTCAAAGAGAGTCTTTTCCAAAGCTGTATTTAAGAAAATTGTAATGAACCTGACAGAAAACGAACAGGACCTAGAAAGAAGACCTAAGCTCTCATTTGGTAAGTCTTGAAGCCAGTACCTGAAAGCATTCTACTTTGTGATGTGGAATTGGTAGCCTGCTGGGATATTTTCAGTATCCCTATAGAGGTTCATATTGGCCCAGCTTGATGACCTTTTCCATTATGATATTTATATCATGACTAATCCTCATTATGTCTACTTTTCTAAATATGAAGACTCTAAATCAATGACTCTCAACCCTGTGTGCACATTAGAATCACCAAGAGGCCCTGGCAGAACATATCCCTCTCGCTTCAGCTCACTCTGCATCGGAGGAGAGAGCCTAACCACTTGCATTTCCTTAAGTTACTTGAATGCCAACCCTGATGGCTTTGCTCTACATTTAGGAAAATGTTTTACAGGTTCAACATTCAGGCAGTTAGAGCAGCAGGAGCTGTGAAAAAAAACAAAAAACAGTTGTCTCTAGATGTTCTCCTTCCTCACAGAAAACTATATAAACAAAAGGGGGAAAAGAAAGAAGGAAAAGAATCAGGCCAACAATAACACCACAGTCTCTCTCTTTACCTTGGATAAGTTAGCACAAGACATATACATCTGGGCTCAAGAAATCTTATGATATTATCATCAAGCAGACTCAGATAGCAGGTGATATGCATGATTTTGTGTTGGAACCACATTGTTTTTCAAGTTATACAACAGAAACCATACTCTCTTGAGGTTAAATACTGCTCTACTCAGTTCAAAAGGTTTTAAACTCACACTTTCACCCACACGTTAAATTAGCCCAAACCAGATTGAGAACATTTTATGTTAGAATGACTGTCTCGCAAAAGTTTGTCCTTGTGCTGCCCATAACTATTACTTTTACCTGTGTACTTATGAGTGTATGCATGCTTTGCTTGATTTCAGACATAAAGTATATTTAGACTATTTTAAATCTTGCTCTGAATGATATGATCTTCATACCATGATCACATTGAAATTCTCAAAAGTAGTTTTTGGACTGCTTATTAGGAAGAACCAAGACTGAATTCAAAGATGACTCAGACACATTAGGCAAACAAAGCATTCCCTAGTCAAAAACTTCACACCTGACACTTTCCTCCAAACATCCATTTCTTCTGCCTAACTCAATTCTGCTAATTTTCAAGATCTTATTCTTGCCCTTTTTCCCCCTCTACCAGCATTTTAGAATACAAAATGTTGCTACCATTGACTCCTAATTGATTTAGATTTTACATCACTGAAGTATTAAAAAAAACTTCAAGGAAAAGTTTTTAAAAGCCCATCTTACAATTCTATCCCTCAATAGTCCCTTAGGAAGACAAGAACACACATAGAAGGTTTCCAAGGTATCTTATTGCCTACAGCAATAGGATTTGAGCTTTATTTAAACCATGTGTTTAGAATGATGGAATGGAAGAGATGGGATATCATAGACATGTTCCTGTATCTGTTCTAGAAACATGAGGAAAGGGCTAAGCATATAAACCACACTAGATTTCTAAAGTCAAGCAGAGAAAAATACTGTGTGATCAGTCTTATAAGTAAAATCTGAAAAATAAAATTCATAAAAGCAGATGCAAGAATAGTAGTTGCCAAAGGTTAGGAGATAGGAAAAGTGGGGAGTTATCAATCAAAGGTTATGAAGTTGCACTTATGTAGGATGAATACTTCTGGAGATTTAATGTGAGCAATGGTGCCTAGAGTTAATACTGTTGGGGTGTATTAACTTCACTGAGTGTGCATGCGTGTATGTAACAACAAAGCACTACACTACATACCATCAATACATACAATTTCTGTATGGAGAAATGTCAGCTACCTCTTTGTAAAGTGGGTTTACAGAATAAAAAGTAACTATAAAGTCTGACAAATAATAGCTATCTTCACAATGATCCAATATTGTTATTTTGTAAAGTTCAAACATTTACATGGTGTATACAAATCTAACTTTGCATAGCACTCTTTTAGTAAGTACAACTGATATATTGTAGGTATCTGTTAAAAATAAGAGTTATCATTATCTGAAAATATAGGTGAAGATGACATTAAAAAGTATAGCACAGGTGGGCCTGGAGAGATCGCTCAGCACTGAAGAACATGGGCTCCTCTTGTAGAGGACCCAGGTTTGGTTCTCAGCACCCACATGGCAGTTAACAACCATCCATATTCCAGTTCCTGGGTATCGGATGCCCTCTTCTGGTCTCCGTGGACATTGCATGCAGAGGGCACGCTTACATATATGTAGGCAAAGCACTCATGCACATAAAAGTAAATAAAGTTGCTGTGTTTCATAAAATACCATATTAAAATAAATAAATACAAAAGTATAGCGTAGGCAAAAGGAAATTTGTGGGAGATAAACAAGTTTGTAATGAATACCTGGATCTCAGTGACATGCAAAACTGTGTCAGGGAGAACTTCTCTTTGGTTTCTCTCTTATTATCTCAGAATTTATTTTCAGGCTTTTAGTTGACTTTACAAAGTATTAAAGATTGCATGTTGTAGAAATCACAATGGTATGGTACAAAGGAAAAATTCCCTATTTGAAATGAGCATAAATGTGTTCTAGTCTCATAAGAAAAAAAAATTAGTATTTTTGCAAATGATCTAATCTCTGTAAATATCTTTTCAATAATTATTGAGTATATTTAGTCCATGACACACATAAGAAAGTTAATAATATAATAAATATCTGAGAAAATTATAGGGAATAGAGCTTTATCCTGGGTCGTACTTTCGGAGGAATCAGTCCTTTATTACCTTGATTCATTGCTTTGGGGCCTGTAGACAGGCAGTGTGCATCATGGCAAGAATTGCTTGAAGGAGCAAGCTATTTAGCTCATAGTTTGTGGGCAGGGAAGGGGAAAGAAGAAAAAAGAAGAGCCTGGATTCTAATATTTTCTTCAAGAAACTACATCCAATGATGAAATTTCCTCTTAATAGGCCAAATCTAAAGCTTTCACTACCTTCCAATAGTGCCACAGACTGGGAAACAAACCTTCAACACGTGGGCCTTTTGGGAACATTCAAGATCCAAATCCTCCTAGTTGCTAATACTTTCTCTTTGTGATAAGCTAAGAAATACAGCAATCAAAAAAAGAAATCAATACTGAATTGATTCTTAATACTTATTATAAACAGCAAACTATAAAAGACACAAGATAGAAAAGAAAATGAAACAAGAGAGCCCAACTTAAAGTGTTAGTTTATTAAGGACGCTGAAATACAAAAAGCACAAAACTGGGGTATTGAGCTCAGTGGTGGAGCAGCTGAAGCATTGGATTCAAAACTCCTCAGCACCAAGGAATCAACAAAACATAAACATATGACACAAAACTAAATGGAAGTCATGTCAACTCTGAAATCATACTATGTGTGCCACAAGCCCTCACAGAGCTTGCTGGTGGACTTTCCAGGTCCATCTAAAGGCTGCCTCAACTTTACCCAGCTTTACAATCCTTGCTCCCTGTCTTCTCTAGGAAATTGTTTCAACCATGATGGAGTACATGCTTCTCCCTAACAATCTCTTCTCTGTTTTCTCGTACTGTTTTTCATATATCTAACTATGCAGCCACTCTGAATCTTTCTTCTTCTAGATCCCTCCCCATCAGTTAGTATCGTCTTCAATGCCACCTTTTCTATGAGGCTTTTTCTAACTTTTCAAACTAAGTGTTAAATTTCCACCTCTAATTTTCCATTTTATTTTGTTAGTTCTTCTCTGGGATAATTGCAGAGTATGCCTAGATACTATTTTTTTTCTCCTATATTATCAAGCAGAAGGCTTCAGTTCTTTTACCTTATAGTATCTATAGCAAAATGCCTACAATGAAAATTTATTGTTCAAAAACTGAATTCACCAATAGCGATCAAATTGATGTTTGTAAATTGTCCATTTTTTTAAAAAATTATTTATTGTTTTTATTTTATGTGTATGTGTATATTGCCTGCATGTAGGTAAGCGCACCCATGTCATGCAATGCCCACGGAGGTCAGAAGAGGCTGTCGGATCCCATGGGACTGGAGTTATGGACAGTTGTTAGCTGCCATGTGGGTACTAGGATTCGAACCCCAGTCTTCTGCAAGAACAACCAGTGTTCTTAACCACTGAGCCATCTCTCCAGCCCCATAAATAGTCCATTTTTGCCTTGATTCAGGTAAAACAACTCTTTGCCATCCTAAGAGAAAGTTCATCAAACCTTACATCTATTTGTTATGATCTTCTAATTTCTGTCTCACTAATCTTTCCTGATTGGTTCTGCTTGCTTAATCTAATAAACATAGTCTCAACAGGACATTAAAATGGAAAGGATGGACCATAACCCTTCATCCATTTCAAACCAGAATATAAAGTATGTGCATGGCTGCAAAAGTGACCTTAATCCCTGACCAAGTTGAAACCAAACTAAAGAGTATGATAAATAGAGTTCAAAGCAGCATGCCTACTCCTCCTCCTAATAACCTATTCAGATTATGATGCTAAAATCTCTATCCCTGGCATAATATGAAACATGTGTGCTAGAACACATGAAAACACATGATAAGCTCTACCTCAATGCCTGACCTTAGTCCTCCCCATTGGAGTCCCTCTCTTTTGAGCAGCCCAAGACACATAAGCCGACTATCATATTTCCCCAGGAAGCTTGTAATCTTTAGATAGTAAGACCTCTGGGGTTGCTCACATGTATCTCAATAAAGTTCCTTTCTGTTTGACTCTACACTCCACTCATTATGGTTTTAAAATACCATGCAAGAGAAAGACTGATTGGGCTAATAACCTCCTCATTCATTTATTTCTTAAATACTCATTGGTGCCTAGCACTGTATTAGGCTATACAATACAAGAAAGTCAACAACAGAAGATTGAAGTAGCAGATTATAGAGTTCTGGTAAGAGAGGTATATGATAGATACTCGGGGGCAGGGGGCGGGTAAGTTAGATACATCTTCACTTCTCAAGTTTTTCGAAGGATTTTCAACGACACAGAAAAATTTCTGAGTAGGGATTCATGAAACAGAAAGGTAGCTTTGATGTCAAAGCCCTCTCTCGTAAAAGTAAGAACAAAATAATTCAAGCTCTGCCAGAGAAGATGGGAAACAGGGTAGAGAAGGCTGTCTGGATGCTGAATAGTCTTCTATCAGAGAAAATTACTAGACAGCTTAAGAAGTATTTTATCTCTCTAGAAAAATTCATGTTACATAAAATAAATTTTAATCACAAATATACCTTTGTTCCTTACCTTTTAAAACTGATTAAGAACAATTGCTCCTTAGAAATAACATTGTTGAAATGTGGAAAACATCTTATTTCTAACAGCAATAAACTCGGGCTGTAATATAATGTTTTCTTGTAGATTCCTTTTCCATTTCTCTTTTTTGATTATAGAGTACAGAAGAAGGGTTTTATGTAGCAGTTGGTGACAAAATATATATTTCTTATTAATATGTAATATTTGCTACATTAATAATTTCATGTCTTTAATTATTGATGCAAACTTAATTGTGCCCCATGTCCCTTTTTCTTGCAGCTCAATAAAAACTATATATTTCTTTAATTAGGCTTCATTTGAAGACTGGAAAACATTCAGGACTGGCGTTTTGTTAATTCACCTATACACAGCCAGGAAAGAAATGAAATTAGTGTCTTGTATGTGATTTAGCAAGAAAATATATTGAACTGTTCTGAAAATGTAGTCTTCTCCAAAACAGTTAACCTCACTGGAGGCCAGGGACATGCAGGCAGCCAAAAAACCTAACACTGTAGCAGGAAATGGATTCTTCTCCTTCCTACTCTGAAGAAACCCTGATATCAGTAGACAGAAGAGAAAACTGAAGTCAGTTACATGGTTACCATGCCATCTCCCTACTATGATCTCTGTGTTACATGTACTCTCAAAGTTTCCTGCTCAATTTCAATATTTTGATGTGATATGAACACTTTATTCTACTTTAAATGTTTCAAAAGCAACTAAAAGAAAAGCTATATGGAAAGAAACTCATATTCGTTAAACATGTAGCCCAGTAAAGGAGGGACGTCTTATAATATATTTTTTTAATCTTCAGAGGTCAGAAAATAAGAAAGAATGCTAGGCTTAAGAAACAAAGAATACTCTGAGATCCATCTTTCATTTTCTACTTTTGATAAGAAAATAAGTACAGAAAACCATTTTCTGACTAAGAACAGCAAGACAGCATGACTAGCAATTGACACTGGGTGTCAAGGCAGTTATAGGGAGCTATGGGACTGTGGTAGTCTGGATGGTTGTAGTTCCCATCCACATGAAATTTCCAGACCCAAACTATTGTTGCTATGTGAGAACATAAGCTTTACATTGACATATCTTAAATAAATACACAAGCTGGAAAAGTTGGGACTTGTGTGAAATTTTCTAGCTTTTAAATTATGTCTCAGATTTTCTTAAAATATTGTAATACATAGATACAGATGTATATGGCTTGTCAGCCGCCAGTTTTATATCTCTGTCACAGGTCTTCTAGGCACAGGTAAAATATGTTGCAGTATCTCAGTGTATTTCAACCATCTAAGAAATTTGTGATGTCTATTATAATAAACACTTTGGGCTTATTCTTAGAAAGCAAAAGTTGTTCAATATTACTTTCTTTGAAAAAAAAACTCTGGGAATACTTTTTGTGTTTTCTAAAAATTATTCTTTCTTTTCTTGGTTTTGATTTTGTTTCATTTTATTTTTTACTTAAATATATATATATAGAGAGAGAGAGAGAGAGAGAGAGAGAGACATATACATGCCCATAGAGTCTAATTTGTGTCCTTCAGTGTAGTTCTAGCCTGGTTAACGTACCAAGAGTTTCAGCCTTGAAAAAACAGTCTCTACCCTTCCTAAAAGCCATCAATTACCAAAAGTTCCTGGGGCTCAGCTGGAACTTCTTACCCACTTCCCCATGTCTACTCTGGGATATTTGGATTTTGTCTGGTTTAAGATTGTATGGGATTTGTGCATGCTGTAAATTCATGAGCAACTGACAAGCTGTCTGTAAAACTTCCTTGTGGTCATCCACTACCTCTGGCTGTTACAAACTATCTGTCCCTGTTTTGCAATGATCCCTGAACCTTGGGAGGCAAAAGTTTGATGTAGGTGCCCTATTCAGAGATAAGCACTCTGTAACCTTTGTTCTCTGAACATTGGCTAGTTGTAGGTTTCTGTGTTAATCACCACCTGCTGCTAAGGAAGTTCTCTGGTGAGAACTGTGAGGCACATTAATCTGTGGGTATAACAATACGTTATTAAGAGTCAATTTAATACAATCACTGTTTAGTAGTAAATTCATATTTGACTCTCCCCTATGTCCTGTGACCTGTCTACCCTCAGGTTGCTAAACCTGATACCAGTGTTAGTTACAGGCATCCTATGAAGCAGACCTCAAATTCAAGAAGAGAATGGTTAGTGCTTTGATAATATTTATGCCACTATTGTACCAGTGGGCATATCTTGCCAAGCCAGTTGTTATTTTAGTTCATAGGATTCACAGCTGAGTAAAATTGATGATTATTTTTTTTTCTTCCAGTAGCATGCACAGTCCTTTCCAGCACTATGAACACTAGTTGGTAAAGATGAGGTTCTGAAGTCATCACCAACTTGAGTTCTCCTTGTATGTTCCACAGCTCATGTAATATTCCCAGCACTCAGGAGGCAGCAGCAGGCGGATCGCTATGAGTTCAAGTCGGGCCTGGTCTACATAGTGAGTCCCAGGACAGCTGGGGCTACAGGGAGACCCTGTCTCAAAAAAAAAAAAACAACCCTACAGCAATAGGGTTTTACCATCCAGTTCTGGTGGGTAACCAAGAGCATAGACCATGGCTAGTATTATTTGAGGTTCTATGGGATCCCTGATCAACAGATTTTAGTGAGTGAGTCCATTCCTAACATTGAGGACTACTTTTTGTTAGCCTATGATATCTAGAAAGAGCAATGTCCCTCTGTTTAGGGTAACTCCTTTTAATCTCTTTTTTATGGTGTAAACATATATGCTTTAAGAAGCTTCTATAGGAGCAGGTTTCCATATGGCTTTTTCTAAAGGCCTTTAGAGTTGCTTACCCCTTCTCATAACCCCCACTACCGCCCTCCCATTTTCCACCCCCTTTAGTCATTTCTACTGTAATGTTCTTCTTCCCCATCATATCACTGCATTCTACCACCCTTCCCAAGAAATCTCCCCCACCCCAACTGATCCATGGCCATCTACTAGTTTCTTAACCTCCAAAAATTATTCTTGAAACATATATACTCATTACAGACATTTTTTAGAATATTGCAAATGGAGAACAAAAAAAGTAAAATAGGGGCTGGAGAGATGGCTCAGTAGTTAAGAGTACTGGCTGCTCTTACAGAGGACCCAGGTTCGATTCCCAGCTCCCACATAGTGGCTAGCAACCATCCATAACTACAGTTTCAGAGTATTCAACACCCTCTTCTGACTTCTGTGAGCACTGCATGATGCAGGCGCACTTACTTATGCAGACAATACACTCATACACATAAAATAAAAATAATAAAGTATTTTAACTAAAATAAATTCCCACAGTATTGTCTTCCAAACAAGATCACTATAAACAGTGTTACACATTTCCATCCAGAATTTTGAATTACATTTGAATTTGATGATTTTTTAAATCAGTGTAATCACACAGTAGATGTAATTCTGTGTAACTCTTCTCCTCTTAACTTATTATCCTAAAAATCTCTACATATGATTTACTGTTTAATATGTTTTAATGGTTATATAACATGTCATTGAGAAGTCTTATATTAGTGGGCCAAATCAGACTCATTTAGGTTTTTACTTTGGAATAAATCTAAATAATTCAAAACAAATATTTTCATAAAATATTATTCATATATTAAATCGTGACTATAGACTTTCAAAGTATAATGTGCTGCAACTTATGCACATTTCCAGAGCTGTTAACTTTAGATGTTGTGTTGGTCAGTTTGGGTCAACCTGACCCGGGAAGAGGGAATCTCAACTGTGGAATTTCCTCCATCAGAGTGGCCTGTGGGCATGTCTGTGAGACATTTTCTTAATCACTATTTGATATAAGAAGGCCCAGTCCACTGTGGGTAGTGCCATCACCCACAAGCTACTATAGGAATAGTAGCTAAGAAAGCCAGAAAACAGAAAGCACGCAAGTAGCCTTTCTCCATAGCTTCTGATTCAGTTCTTGCCTCCAGGTTCTTGCCTTGAGCTCCTGCCCTGGCTTCCCTAAATGATGGACTGTAAACTGTAAGTCAAATAAACCTTTTCCTCCCCAAGTTGATTTTGGCCAATGTTTTATCATAGCAATGAAAGAAAGGGGGGAAAAAAAGCTAGAATAGGAGTCTAATCATTTTTTGTCAAGAAAGAGTTACCAGTTTGTTTTGTAGCATATCAATTGCCAGGTGTTACAGTATCCATTTCAATCAAAGAAATTGTGAAAAAAAAAAAACCCAAAAAGTTTGACTATAGATTACCCATCATTGGTATAAAGAGTCAAAAGTAGCCCTTTTCCAGTGTTAATTGTAAGTAGTTTATAGCCACTCAATGAATACTTATGAATATTAATTTTTAGGAAAAAGGCCACAAGTTATATGGCCTGTATAATACTTAGTCCTTAATAGACCACAAAATCCATGTCGACTCCTCCATCTCAATCTATGATGATGATGTGGATAATGTATTATTCCATACAAATAAAAACTGGACCAAAGGAAGAAAAGTATGAAAGACTGAAGTTGGCTTGCACTCTGGATTGCTACAGCTGAAGTTCTAGAGTCTAATGTCACATATGAGCCTGTCTTGTGTGTGTGTGTGTGTGTGTGTGTGTGTGTGTGTCCTAGAGACTTGAAAAATGTCTACTCACCCCAGATAGGGAACCAACGACAGGCCAAAATAAGGATACCACCAAAGTACAACATAATGAACCACTGAGTTTTATTGGAGTTACTTACAGGAGTATGGGTGAGGAGTTACTTGAAGGGATAGAAATGACTCAGTGTCAGCTGCATCACCAAAACTGACCCCAGCGTAAGTGGCAGTTCCTGAAAGCAGGACACCCAAAACACACTGCACAGCCTGCAGGCAGCTCAGCAGCTTGGAGAGTCTCTTTTCCAGGTTGCTCAGTTAGTCTGAGCTCTTGCTGGTAGCTCAGTTGCCTGAAGGCTGCTTCTTCCAAGGACCTTAGCTGATTTTACAATATCTTTGAGCAGTCCTTTTGTGAGGGAGAGACCTAGTGAATCTGGTCAGTTTCAGGGACTTCCTGAAGCCACTGAGTTGTTTACTTCCAGAGCTAAAGGCCTTCATTTTCAGCTCCCTTTTAGCATCCTGTGTCTTAGGTGCTTCCCTCCAAGATCAAAGGTCTTATCTCAGAGGAAATCGCTACACAACAATGTATGAGAAGATTTTGTTTAATGATTTTTACTATATGCTTCAGACAACCCATTTTTTTCTCATTCTATCAGCTGTTACTTTTAACTTTGCTGGTTTTCTATGGTGTACATATGGTATCAAAATTCTTATTTTTTGAGTCTGGAGCTCATCAATTGGAATAGTCAGTGAGTTCTAAGAATCCTCCTGTTTCTACCTCCCTTGCAATGGAATTAGTATTAGCATGCACCAACCTAGTTTTTTCTTTCTTAGTTTCAGGGAAGAGACTTAGGTCTTATGCTTAGCACTTTACTGAAAGAGCTTTCTCTAGCCTATGATCTTGCCTTCACCTTTGCAGCTATTTTGTCCACACAGAAACAGTAATACCTCCTGTATTCATCTTCTAACATTGAAAAAACTGCTATCCAAAACTTATGAACCTAAAACACCTCAAATTTATTGTCTAAGAGTTCCCTTGTTCTGCAGTATAGAACAAAGTTAGTGAGTCATTTGCTCAGGATCTTGCCTCAAGTCTAGGATCCTCTACTAATCCACTAGTTGACATAGAATTTGATTCTTTAGAGTTGTATAAACAGTCCATAGTTTAGCTTCTAGAGACCACCCTCAGGTCCTTGCCCTGTGGCTGCCACCATGGACACTCTCCTCACTTAGCAATTTACTTCTTAAATGCCACCAGACCAGCAGGGGAATTTCTCTAATGCTTCCAATATCTCTGACCTCTGTGAAGAACCCACCTACATTAGTCTGAGTTTCCCTTCCCTTGGATTGTATCAATGTGAAATAATTAAGAATACCAACCACATTGGCAAAACATCTCCCGCCATGCAGTATAATAATTCCCATGGTGGCATCCCATCATATTCACTAACCAGAGAAAGAGAATCTTAGAGATCATCTTAGAATCCTGCTCACCATAGCACCTTCCTTCAGGCTTCCCATAGAAGTATTGTATTTCTCTAAAAGGGGGGCTGATGAATAGGCTCACGTTCCTAAATGCTTTTCATTTTTCTACAACTGCTTTGACCTCTTAGCACTGATTTACCACATTATCTGATTGGTCCAATACCATCAACATTCAGAGTCTGTCAGTATTTTTAAAACATCAGTGTTGGGGCCTTTTTCCTGCCATTTGATAAGTTTAATAAATACTTGTCACAAATGAAACTTGCACAAAAGCTGTGTGATGTCAATAACAGGTACAGTTTTATTAACGGTAATGTAGGTTGATTCTTGAAATCTTAAATTTATCATTAGTACATACTATTCAGAGGGTCTTAACTCTCTTGATATATATAGAAAACTCAAACTTCAAAGCATTTTTAAAAATGACAGGCATCTGAAAGTCCCACTTGTTATTCCAATGAAAATACTTTTTACCAAGAAGTTAAAATTTCCTACAAAATGTGAAAAGACTAAGGAAAATAAAGGTAATAAAAAGTGCTATTATTCTCAGTAAGACAACCCATAAGCTTGTTGATTTAGGAAACTCTTTGAGCCACTACTCCAGCAATTGTAAGGTGAGTTCAGTTCTCACAGTGTAAGAAAAATGCTTTGAGGAGTTTTCTGGGGTTTCTTTTTCTGTTGGTTAGCTTCTTTGTCTAGGAAGATATTTCAAACCATTTTTTCTCATACTGTTTTTAAGGAAAAACTATAAGAAATATTTATGTTTGGAGATGAAATTCACTTATAAGATCTCAAATTTAATTTTAACAACAGGTAAGCATTCCTATAAACAAAATCAGTGATTTCCCTGGGTGCTTTTTTAAAATGAATAAAAGCTAATCAGTTCTGGTTTTGTGATTTGCTGCTTGAACACTAAAGAGTAATGCACTGGCATTTGAAAGAAGAGCTGTATTATTTTATGTCTTACAAATCATAGTACAATATTTCATGGTTTAGAAAAGAACTATTGAGCTATGTAGCTATTTTCTTTTAAACGTCTATTAAAACAAACAATCAGCTCACTTCATGCATGGAAGAAAATTCTCCAAACTCTTTCTCTTATATAAATCTTCAATCAGATAAATGACAAGTTTATTTTAAAAAGAAGTTTTCTATAGTTCCTTAATTGTTACTGATGAACCTCTTGTTCATAATTTCAAATTTTTTGTGTAACTAGTCAGCTCAAAAGAGATTGGTTTATATTTTTAATAGCTCATGGATTTGCTAGATCAACTGCATTAAATGCCAGTGTTTTACCCTGTCTTATTTACAGAACAGCATGTTGCTAAACTCTTATAGGAAACTGTTCATATAGATATTATTTGCAAATTGAGGAGACTGATGAGGCTACATACAAATATAACCTAACTTGGATGTTTAATGTGATAACTAATCCTTTTCCCACATTTTGATTATGCCACAGGTATTCTCAAACAGATATCTGAGTGGCTTGCAAGTAGTTTTTATATCTTTGGAGAAATGTGAATAAGGAGACTTTTTCAGTTGGATCTTGAGTCCAGAAGAAAACTGGGTTGTGATGGGAAGCAGAGCTACTGGTTAGCAATTTGAACGATCAGTCCAAGTATGGGACTAGGTTGATTTGCATTTTGCCTACTTATTATCACTTACAAACTTGCCAACACATGAGCGTACACCTGAGATAAGGTGCCTGTGGAGGAATGAAACTTTAACTTTGCTCCCAGGTCATTTTATTCCAGATCATAGAGATTATAATGTGAACCTTTACACATAATATTAACATTTAAGTT
>NW_008343216.1:4628568-4671148 GCF_000622305.1 Nannospalax galili | reverse complement strand
TGAATAATTGGTAAAATTACAATTTTTAAAAAATTTTTGTTTGCTGTTTGCCTCTTGTCTCATTTGATTCTCAATAGTTTTTCAGCCCAGCTGTTTCTCAAAACTCTGTTTCTTGTTTCTTATGAGAAAGAAGTTTGTTTGCACAATACACTAAGATCCAAGGATTTGTAACCTGGGAAATAGAGCAATTGTTTCTGTATTTCCATCGGTAGTTTTCAGAGGGTAAGACCATACACCTGTCTTTAATCAGAAGACCTCATAAAAGAAGCTCTTTGTATAAGTGCTGAGACCCTCAGGTAAAGCAGCCCCACCTGTTGCTATTCAGAATATCCTAGCATGCAAATGAAAGATCCATTACAAAAGCTTCAGAGAAAATCAGAGACTTCTGAATAATGTTTCAAATACAAATCTTTACTTGAGTAATTAATCACATTTCATTGATATTCAAGATACATATTTTTTCACAATTATGAATTCTAAAATCAGCCAGCAACTTTTAATCAAGATATACTTTTAACATGTAATATTATTTTCCATAAGAATATTACTTAATCAGTGATGAATCTTAGACAAGAAATCCTTCAGTAAAAATAAAATACATAAGGTATTCAAATCACTAAATATAAAGCCACACATCAAAAATCTTCAATAACTGTAAAATTATAAGGTAATCCAATCAATAAATATAAGATCACACATGAAATGAATAAAATCTCTGTGTTTGTCCTTAGTTTTGCTACTCCTTTATTATTATAAAACCTTGGCAAATAGAATAAACAAAGAAAAATCATTCTGTAACATGGTAATGATGTTAATCATTAGACAAAGATTTGTATCTAAGACCATGTGGAATGCTTCTCCAGACTAAATTTGGTAACATTGTCGGGGAGAGAATTTACTTATTATTTATAAGAACACTCTGTGTTGGGGGAGGCTAGTTTTCAAGTGCTTCAGAGCATTTAGAGACCTTAAGGCTCTACAATATGACAATCACTGTTTTCATGAAAGATAAACTATTACATGTGGTTAATGTGATGATAGTCAACAGAATCTCTTTCACTGAAAATCTGTAATTTGACCTGTTTATCACATCATGGGGGGAGGCTTCCAAGCTGAACTTTTTTCTTAACATGTGAGTCAGTCAGATGGTTCTAACTGGAACTGTAATTGAATATTTGGGCACTAGAAAGAGACTTAAAGATTATCTACAACATCTGGCTCATTATACAGACAGGAAAAATGAGGCCCAACAATGGGAGTAATTTGTCTTACCCTTTAAAGTTGCTAGTTAATTACTGACAGAATCATGTTGATTCCAGTAATTCTGTTGTCCCATGTAATGCTCTTTTCAAAAGCAGGAATAAAATGTTGTAGTTCTGGTACACTTTAGCAGAATTTGAAAATTGAACCCAAGTCTCTAAGGATTTATGAGAAATTAGAGTTCAGTTTTACTATAACATTACAACTTGTTCCCTGGCCATTATATCCAAATGTTAAACCATCAAGGAGAGGGTTCTCTTACTTGTTCTTGTTTGCTTCTTTTAAACATGGTCTTACTGTGTAGCTCACTGGCATGGAACACAAGGCAATCTTCCTGCATCAGGATCTTGAAAACAGAATATAAGCATATATCCCTCCAGGCTCACATCTGAGGGGTCTTAATAAGTTAGAGTTGTATATCAGCTTCATAGTTAGAGATACCCTAAACAGTCATTTCTCTTCATTCTCTGATGTTGAAGAGGAGAGGAAGAGAGTCTCTAGGAAAGCAACATGACTAACTTCCAGTTTACGTGATCAAGACACAAATATCCCAAATCCCTGTCTGCTGCTATTTCATGACACATAAAGAATGATCAGGAGTTGTATCTTGGAGACAAATAAGTGAAAGGTTATTTAGGGAGGGAGGGGGTTGCAGGCAAAGTGTTGGCGTGGGTGATACTTGTCCTCAGAGCTTCCATTTTCTGTATTTTTGCCCCTTTCAGTGGTCGGTTTTCTCCCTCAAGGATTTGCTCTTTGTGTACTATCCAAATATGTTGGGGAAGGTTTTATAAGCTACTTCGTTTTAATTCTTCTTGTCATATCTGTTTGATATGTACTGCTCTTAGCCCCATCACTTTGGAGATATGAAAAGTGAAGGCTCTCTCTGAATCGAGTTACTTCATGTCTGTGTAATTCATAAGTGGTCAAAAGAGATTCAAGCCCACAAGTGTTTAAGCACCTTTCTTAACACTTAAAATGCATGTAGACATGTAGAAAACAGGATGATGTATAATCATACATGTGGTCTCAGACAGGGGCTTGTATGTAGTTCAGTAATGCAGCAGCATTTGGCTAGCATGTGTGAGGCAGGCCTTGGATTCAATATTCAGCACTGAAAAAAAAAAGAAAAATGAATAAGCAGATAAATAAATAAGGCTTGAATGGAAAATAAAGAGAAAAAATGCAATTAGAAGGGAGTAAGTGAGGGATGGTGGAAGAGAGAGAGGGAAAGAAGGAAAAGAAGGCTTGTGAGAGGGGGTTCCACCCTGCATAAGGAAGTCACAGGGGAGCTTTCAATCAGGCCCTGCTCTGGAGGGCCTGATGACTTCAATTAGTTAATTGCCACCTCCTATTTCTTCGTGATATGCCATGGAGTAGATGGTGGTGTCTTCCACTTTACAAGCAGCAAAACCACTGATGGCACATGCCTCTCAGACATTTATGGGGAATTTAAATCAGTTTTTGCTACTATTAGTTTTATATTAAATTCAGCTCTTAGAAAATTAGAACACTTATTTATTGGGAGAAATAGTGAGAATTAAGACTTCTACTATGTAGACACATATTTTTGAGGAAAACATACACTTAAAAAAAATCCTCAAAGGTTTATAATACATTTCACTCTTAAAGTCTTCAGTAACTTTTTAAAAACTTTTTCTGCATTTATTTTTGACTTTTTAAAAATTTAATTGAATTTTGGGGACTGGAGAGATGGTTCAGCGGTTAAGAGCACTGGTTCCTCTTGCAGAGGACCTGTATTTGATTCTCAGCACCCACATGGCAACTAATAACTGTCCGTAATTCCAGTTCCAGGGGATCTGACACTGTCATCTGACCTTTGGGCATTGCACAACACAGGTGTGCTTACATACAGCAGGCAATACACTCATACATGTAAAACAAAAATAATACATAATTTTCTTTAAATATTTAATTGAATTTTTAAATTTTTTCATACAATATAGTTCAATTTTATTTAGATCCAATTCCCTATCTGCACCTCCCCCCGCTGCCTCCACTCAGTTTAATTTTTGTCCTCAAATGTCCTTCAGTGTGGGTCTATCCACTGGGCCCACCAAGACTCCCATGAGACACTCTCTCTCCCCCCTCTCCGGCAGCCATCAATTATTTGCCAGAGGTTCCTTGGGTTGGGTTGGGATTTCTTACCAACTTCCCCATTTCTGTTCTGGGATTTTGTCTAGTTTGAGTTTGCATAGGACCTGTGCATGCTGTCATCATTGGTGTGAGTTCATGTGGGTAACTGTGTTTAAAAGACTCTATTTCTTTGTGGTCAGCCACCCCCTCTGGCTCTTACAATCTTTCTGCCTCTTCTTCCACAATGACTCCTAAGCATAGGGCAGTAGAGGTTTGAATAGGTGTCCTATTCAGGGATAAGCACTCTGCAGCCTCTTCGTCTCTACAAATTGGCCATTTGTGGGTTTCTGTGTTAATCATCATCTGCTGCTTAAGGAAACTTCTCTGGTAAGAGCTAAGAGATTCATTCATCCTATATATGGAGGTTGCATTGAAGGTATATCACTTAAGGTTAAGTAAGCATCTCACAGACACTTATCCCCTGCATTTGACTAGAGTTTGGAACTCTGTAACAGTCTCCACCTGCTGTAAAAAGAAAATTCTTTGATGAGAGGTAAAAGGTATACTTGTCTGTAAACATGAGGATGCATATTTAGAACAAAGTAAGAAATTACATTGGTCTAGAAATGTGATAGACCTACGGTTTTCTCTAGGATCTATGACCTCTCCAGCCATGTATATTTTGCTGTGTTTACAGTATTACACATGATCTCCCTACCATTGAGCAGGCCTTAATTCCAATTAGATGGTTGTTGATTACCCCCAATAAAAAAGTGCCACTAATGTGCCACTAGCAATAGTTTGCTGGGCCAGTCATTGTTGTTTATTAGGCTTTACGGCTGGGTAAGACTATTGATTGATTTTCTCCCTCAGCGATTTTCTCCCTCAGCAGCTTGTATAGCTCTGATACCATGAGGGCTCATCTTCAGGGAGGAGGCTTCAAGGTCAGTTCCAGCTCCATTGCCCCAAGTCCTGTGTCAGAAGTGCTACTTTGTCTTCAACAATAGGGTCTTACCTTCAAGTTCTAGGAGGCAATCAAGGGCTGTGGCAATCACTTATGTTATTTGGGAGTCTCCTGGATAACTCTGACCGACAATCCAAAGGGAGGGTTCTCAAGCCTGGTGTGATTTTTGTTATCTTTATCTGTACATTTGTTATCTTTATCTATACATATATACTTGTATATTTATTGTATGTATATTTTTCAGTAGGACTTTGAACTAGTACATTTTCCCTCTGGTTTTTCATAGTATCTAAACATTATTTATCTCTCTTCAGTAACTTATTTTAACAAAAGCTTCATATCTATCTCAATTAGGCAATTTATATAGCTCAAAAATATATTGCCAGGTATGATGATACAAGCCTTTACTTCCAGCACTTGGGAGGCAGAGGCAGGTAAGTCTCTGTAAATTGGAGGCCAGCTTGATCTATGTAGTGAGTTTCAGGCCAGCAAGGTCTGCATAGTGAGACCTTCTCTCAAAAAACAAGTTAGATATATATGATTATAGTGTTTCTTTTCTAGTAAAGCAATGAAGATTCTGCTACTGGCCCAAATGAAAATATTTAATTATAATTTAATTTCTCTTTCATTAAATAGCATAAAGCCATAACACACACACACATATACACACACAAATCATTATTTTCTTGATGAGTTCAATCCTCTTATTTCACAAAAGAGAGAGAGATTAAGAGTGATACTACTCCTCAGAATTCCCAAGCCAATTTGCTTTGAGAATGGGATATCCAGACACTGCTGGCTGCTATACGGGTTTAAATATGCCAGCCAATGTATAGGAAAACCTAACTTCCATGTTACAATCCACATCTGCTTATGCTAGAATGCAAACCCATCTGAGAATCAATGAAGCACATGGAGAGGGTCTAATTAAATCCCCATGCCATTTCCTTTAAAACTGTCAAATTGAAATTGTAATCGTGTATTCATTCACCCCCAATGGTGTAGTGGTAATTTTAGAAGTGGGAATATTTAAGCAATAAGACCCAGCAGTGTGTGTTTTGCTAGGGTATCAACAATACTGGATAGTTCTTAGGTATGCAGCCAGTAGTGTGGAAACAAAGCCTTTCCTAAATAGTGAATCACAAAACTCTTCTGCAAGTTGCACCCACACTAATGAAAAACATAATCTTATATTGAGAATGAGAATTTGCAGGAGATGTATTTATTAATAATAACACAAAATAGTCCTAACCTAATGAAAATACTGCAAGTACATTAAGTGAAAGTGATGATACATTCAACAAATTAAAATAAAACTTTAAAGGTATCTGGCTTTTGAAATCACCACAGCATTCCAAAAACTTATTCTGTCTGCCATGCTTCGCCGTCTTCTACTAATTTCATTCTTGCATTAAGTGGCTCTCAGTTAAAATCTAATTGATAACTATGGGGGGAAAATATGCTCTGTAACTTGAGACTGCGGTGCCCTTTGCCTGATTCAGAAAGTGGCAAAACAAGGCTGTTTGGAGCATGGATTGAAATAAATATATACTCTTCATGTGCACTAGCAGTCAAGGTTTGGTGGCCTGTAATTACCTTAAGCTATGTTAAATTACAAATAGTAGATAAAGGCAATCAAATAATACAGCAGATTCACTGGCTTTATGTGGTCATCTCTTTAGTTAGGAAAGCATGAGGGTTGTTCTAGTCCTTAAGAGAAATCTCTATTTTCTTGTTTCTGGGATACAGTTTAGTTTAGGTAACCTAAAGGCAAAGACAAAAAAAATTTACTTCTGCTAACATTGTTAAGTTTCTTTCCTTGATACACTTGCTGACTGAAAGATTGAATAGAACTGGGAAAACCAGGACAGCATGGTGGCATTCTAGCCACCTACGAACAAAAGTGTCATGCTTTTTCTCACCTCCTGTCATTTTAAATACTTCTATCCTACTCCCTTCTGTAGGGACTGACTGGCTGGCTGTTCTGCAGATAAAGCCCAGGCAGGAAAGGTCATTGCAGTAGAGCAACAACAGGGGACAATGAAAATGGGGGAATGTGGCTGCGCTAGTGCTTGCCTATCGCTGTGCCAGTCCCCACTCCACACAAGAGCCTCTCAACAAGCTCTCCTCAGTCAAGCTGGGCCATCCTCCAAGGTCACTATGTGAAAATGCAACAACAACAGAGAAAACTGAGGGAGGTCCCATTGTCCTGTGTGTCTAGGGTAACTTCAGGGAAGAATTAAGGAATATAATGTTGAAAGTAAAAAAAAAAAATTATAATAATAAAACTGACTATCAGTTCTGTGTAAAGATGTATAGAAAATGGAGAATAGGAATTCAGGCAGTCAGAGAAGTAACTGGGTGACACAAAGCATGCTTTCCAGGTCCCTCTGTATTTTGCTCAACCCTATTCATCTTTTGATGCCTAGAGATGGGATGGGTGGGCACTTGGAGAATAGAAGTAGTTCACTATTTTCACTAAATTAATTTTTCTCCTCTCCTCTTCTCCCTCTCTCTTCTCTCTCTCCCCCTCCTCTCTCTCTCTCTCTCTCTCTCTCTCTCTCTCTCTCTCTCTGTCTCTGTCTCTCTCCCCTCCCCACTCTGGCTCTTAGAACATGAAAGCTATGCATACCTGAATAGAGAAGCGTGATAGCAAATCTCACATTACATTTCGTTCCCTACATTAGCACCATCTCCACAGAGAACCATGGAATTTAAAGATAATTTAATGAAGGTTGAATCCCATAAATGATCAATAAGGATTGAGAAACACCAGAGCACTAACATAATTCATAACCATCTCTTTGCAATAATTTAGATCTCCAAAATCAGAGTTCATCACAGGAAGAACATACACAGGTTTGTGATAGGGCTCCAGCATTAAGGTTTTGTAAAAGGGGAAAGCGAGGACAGATGAATGTTATGAGGTGTTTCAAGCAAAGGTCAACATTTGAATTCTAGGGGATTACTTTCTGGGGTCCTAGGATTTTCTGATCCTTTTTTTTCTAGTTAACAGAGAACATTGCCTTTTAAATTCATATACTCCCATTTTCCCAGATTAGTGATAAATTTCAAAAATCTTGCAAAAAAATTACACTATTTTCAGTGTTCATTGGTTAATATATTTGCAGGTTCAAGGTATTTAAGCACTACCCATTATTTATCAAATATATAACCCTAAATTAAAACAATGATTTTTATAGCTTTTTCCATAAAAGTTAGTGGAGTTCCACTGACATAGAAGTATTATCACTCAAACAATCATTCTTCATAGATTTTATTTAACTTTTATTTTTGTTTACAGTGTTGTGGGTCAAACCCAGGCTTTTATGAATGCTAGGTATGTGTTCTCTACTGCACCCTCAGCTCTGTCATGTTCCTTCTTTACAGACCCACATAAATGTGTGTGTGTGTGTGTGTTAATATGGTCCATATTTAAAGATGAAGCATTGTTACAACTCTAAAACATGTGAGTCTGCTACATTATAAATAAGTTAATAATGGAAAATAGCTATCTATTCAGTTGCTTTTTGGCCAGATAAGAGACATATGGAAGACATGCATGTCTAGGAATTTTAGATTTAAAAAACAGTTTAGAAAAATAAAACATTTTAGATTTTAAAAAGCTCACTCACCTTGAGTATGGAAAAATAGCAAAAACTTGTTAAAAATTCCCACTATTATAGAGATATGGCATCATGAAATACTTGTTAGCTTTTTTCTCCTTGTTTGTGAAAACATACGTGCTCTTTGCCCTTCATCTGATCATGTTGTTGCCCAAACAATGAAGAGCAAAATATTCAATATGAAATGGTTTTCTCAGTAGCACTTCTAAACAATGGTTTGCAAACACAATGATGGTTTAGTAAAGGAATAATGATCCAAAATACCCTAGTGAAAAATTTTACTGTGAAATTCAGAATATATGTAAGGTTTCCTATTTACTTGTGGGATTTGTTACACCTGTGGCATTCTGGGATCTCAAAGTTGGGCTATGATAAAAAGTAAAGTGCATTGGAATTATGTAAAGCCAAAGCTAAGAATCCTGACCTAGCTGTAGATCTAGCCTTCATGGCATTCAAATATTATGTTTGAGGGAACTGTGCCAGGCATGGTGGCACACACCTCCAGTGCCAGCAGCAGGAAGGCAGAAGCAGGCAGATCTCCATGAGAGTGAAACCAGCCTGGTCTATATAACAAGTTCCAGGCCAGCTAGTGTTATAGAGAAACCCTGTCTAAAAACAAACCAGAAAATAAATAAAAAAGACAATTGTAATATCTGATGCAATCCTGACTGGTATTTAGGTACAGAAGGCCATGCAGCTGGAAAGTTTGAGCTGGCTTACGTAGCAGGAAGGCCTGGTAAAGGAAGAAAGTGCTCCAAGGGGTCAGCATTCAAACCTGTAGTCGCGTTTGTGATGCAGAGTGCAACTGTATCAAGAGATGTGGCTACAGCTTTGACTGTTCAGACACAAGCCTGTCCAAATATCTGTCTCAGAATACTAAGATCAGAGCTAAATGCCTGTTCCTGTGGCGATGTAACTCTGTTGTTTTCAGTGCTTATTGGTTCAAAACAGAAATGTTCTTACAAATCAATAGTTTTCAATAGCTAATGTTAGATAAGGTTGAAGAACATGTGGAGCTACCTTTCTACATTATTTATCTGACACATACTGCACACTCACATAGTCACATACTTTATTTAGCGAAAATGATTTTCTCAAATTTGGACTTTTCATTGGTCCACATTTCTTGCTATCAGATCTTCTTAAAATGTGAGCAGTAGAAGCTGTCTAGTGGCTCATGCGTGCAATTCCAGCTATCAGAGCTTAAGGCAGGAGCAATGCTGCCATTTCAGGCCAGGTTTGTCCACACAGTGAGTTCTGGGCCAGTGTGGGCTGCAAATGAGACTTGCCTCAAGAAAAATCATGAACAATGGCAGGTTTTAGTTTGAAATTAGGAATTATATTGTTTCTGACCTTTAACATTCAGCATTTTATTTTAAATGTTAAAATATGAATACCCTTACTTAGAAGCAGAATTTTATTTTACCATAGATTATTAAAGTTAGTGGAGAAAATACAGAATTGTGAAATAACCAGTGTGGCTGCTATACATATTTCCAATTCTGGTTTTCCTAATTTTAAGCTTTTTAGCTCTTAATATTCTAAATGTAAGCTCTGAACTTCTCCAGTTGAAATGTTTTTTAAACACTGATATAGAAAGATTTATGTATATTTCCCATTGTGTCATTTCTTAGAAAACAGATTGAAAGAACAATGATGCTGGATTTCAGATGTCTGAAGAAAATACTGCATGCATGACATCTGTTTTCCCTGGGGATTTGACACAAATTTGCTTTAATGTACTGATGTTCCTCATTACCTTAAATGTTTTATGCTAAAATCAAGAGTGTGTTGCAGGTTTCAAGGAAAAGAAAAATTAATAAGCCCCAAAGTCCTCTCAGAAGAAAAATAATATAGGGGCTAACCTTTCAAAAAGGAAAACACACAAATACTCATGTTCCAAATTGCCTAACTTTTCAAAGATTATACATAAGTCCTGCATAAGCCTTCCAAACATAAAAGTCTTCGTCATTATTGAAGAATTATCCAAAGCCAAAAAGAACATACTTTTGAACGTTAACAACTAAAAGAAAGAGATCTGCATTTCTAAGTAGTTCAAATCATCAATTTAAGATGTTTGGGGTATTAATTCTCTGGAAAATTGTTTGGCTTCCAGAAGCAGCGAATTGTGAAGCATCTCCAGTGGATACCCTGGAATTTTGCACACATTGACACATAGGCTCCACACCAAACCCAGAGTGCCACTATTCTACACCTCACCAGCTGTCTCTTAACCTCTACATTTTTGTGTAATTGCCCTTAATTCAAAACACACAAAATATCCTGGACACATCCAAGATTCTCATTTAGTAACTGTATTAGTCACTTTCCTAAGTGGTATAAGAAAATACCTGAAAAGACACAGCTGAAGAGTGAAAGGGTTTGACTCACAGTTCTGGGGTACAGTCTATGTAGGGAAGTCATATGGGCAGTACACTGAGACAACAGGTCATGTTGCACCCACAATCAGGAAGTAGGGAGTGGTAAACAATGATGCTCTGCTCACTTTCTCTGTTTTATTCAGTCTAGGACCCCAACCCGTAGTGCCATCCATCATTAAAGTGCCATTAATTAGTGTAATCTAGATAATCCATCCCAGACATGCCCATAGGCTGACTTAATCTAAATGATCCTTCATAGGCATAGACAAAAGCTTATCAATTGACATTCAAATTAAGGAATTTATCCCCCTCCATAAGGAGCTATGGTAAAATAATTTAAGGTTTGCTGAAATAAAATTTGGTATGATAATGTGAGGAACAAAATGATTACAAGGTGAAATCATCACATTACATGGATGGATGCGATAACATTATTTTTTCTTCACTTGTCTTTTGCCTCAGATGACCACATCAAAGTGTCAGAGGTCACTCTGGAGACAGAAGCTGAAATGTCTCAATCCAGACAATGATAATGAACATGCTTTGAAGAGTCTAAGCTGGACCCATTAGTATACATGAGCAGTGCCTGACAGATAAAAGAAAAACAGCCTCATAAAATTAAAGACCAATTGATTCCAATATTTGCTTTTACCTACATCCTCTTTAGAATCTTAGATTCAGGCTTTTGACTTATAGATCCTCCTGTACTTCAATAAAACTAAAAAGACTTCAAAATCCCCCTCTCAGTAAGTTAAAGTAAATAAGTACATTTATTTGATAAATTGCATATATACATTTAACTCAATGGATTTCACAATTTACACTGAATAATTAGAATTGAAATTTGTGCTTCTTTTTTAATATTTCTATTGATTCCTTGCAAACTTCGTAGAACGTATTTTGATCATACTCAGATCCTCTCCCCAATCTACAGCTCTGTCTTCATCTTACCTACCTCCCCTCTGACTTCATGTCATCTATTTTTATTTTTAAGGGCCTATCAAGTCAAATTTATGTTGCCCAAATGCTGTTGGATGTGAGTCCATTCTGTGGTGCCTGGTTAAATTACCTTGTATCATGCCTTTAAAGAAAACTGACTCTCCCTCTTCCAGCAGCCATCAATTGCCTTGACTAAGACTAGGGCTTATTTCCCAACTCCCCTATCAACCTGGATTTTGTTTGGCTTGGGCTTGAGCAGGTCTTGTGTATGCTGTCATAAGCACTATGAGTTAATATGTACAACTTCTCTATTGTTTCGGGAAGACATGGTTTCCTTAAAATCAGCCATCACCTCTGACTCCAAAATATTTCCACCCCCTCTTCCACAATTATTCCTGAGCCTTGGGAAGAGAGGATGTGATACACATGACCCATTTAGGCCTAAGAACTCTGCAGTCTTTTATTCTCTGCATGCTGACCAGTCGTGGGTCTCTGTGGCAACTGCCATCTCCTACAAAAATAAGCTTCTCTGTTGAGAACTGAGAGATGCATTAATCTATTGGTATAATAATAAATCATCAGGAGTCAGTTTAATACTATGCCCACTTAGCAGAATAATAATAGTAGTTTTTCCCTTACAGCTGTGACCTGTCTAGCCCCAGATTCTTGGCCCCGATAACAATAAAAATTATGGACTCTATCTTGTGTAGTGGGCCTTAAATTCAATCAGAAAGTGATTGGTTACTCCCTTAACACCTGTGCCACTGTTGGACCAGTGGGCATATCTTGCCAGGGTAGTCATTATTGTGGATCACAGGGTTCGAAGTTGGGTAAGGTCCATGATTATTTTTCTCTTCTGAGAACATACTATCTTTTCCTATTAAAAATGGAGACACTGGGCTAGCAAATTGATTCATTAGGTAAAAAGCACTTACTGTCAAGACTGATGACATGACTATGGTCCCCAGGAGTCACATGGTGAAGGGAGAGAACCAACTAATCCAAGTTGTTCTATGACCTCCACATGCAGGCACACACATGTTCCTGCATGCACACAAATATACACAAATAAATGCAATAAATTTTTAATGGAGATACAAAGAGGGACAAAGTGAATTAGGGATAGAGGTTAGAATATCCATTTAAAAATGAATAAGAATAATTTACATGTTACCATCTCTCTGCCAAAGTATATGATAATTTCTTTTGGCTTAAGAACTTAGGCCTTGTTTGCTAGTGTTGAATTATGAGCAAAAGTTCTAGTTTTCAGAACAGAATATGAGTGTACTTAACAAGTGGAACACTGGCAGGCTTGGAACACAAATCTTCTGTTTATACAAAGGTTAGGCATACTGCCACAATAGGAGTACAGGATGAACTTGCCCAAGGCAAACTTTAGAGGAGAACAATAATTCACTGACCACCTTAGCTAGACATTACAAAAGAGAGATGGTTGACCCCTATCTGAAACAAATTATTAGTACCACATATCTCTTCTGAAAATAAGATTTAGTAATTTTAATGTTCTTTTCATTTGGTTTTAATTTTTTTAAGGGTAAAAGTCTATGAAATAATGTTTCACTGTAAATGTCTGCCCCTCTGACTCTTAAAATCTTTCTGCTCTCTCTTCCATGAAGATACCTGAGGGTTATGGTATAGATATTTATAGCTGAGTACTCCAGTCTCTTATTTTCTCTGTACATTGATTGACTAGTTGTGTAAAAAAAAGCTTCATGGATAAGAGTTGAAAATGCACTAATCTATAAAGCTAATAAATAAATAAATAAGTGTAATAAATAAAGGTAATAAATAAAGTTAAAAAGAACTTAGAGGCACTTTACTATGTTCATTTTGCAGAATAATAGCAAGGTTCTCCCCTAGGGTCTATGACCCAACCATCCATGAGTTTCTGGCACAACTTAGTAAAAGCTTCATGGATAAGAGTTGAAAATGCACTAATCTATAAAGCTAATAAATAAATAAATAAGTGTAATAAATAAAGGTAATAAATAAAGTTAAAAAGAACTTAGAGGCACTTTACTATGTTCATTTTGCAGAATAATAGCAAGGTTCTCCCCTAGGGTCTATGACCCAACCATCCATGAGTTTCTGGCACAACTTAGTTCCATCTTGAGTTCCACCAAACATGAATTCCATCTTTATGAACAGACTTTAAATCCAATTATAAAGTGGTTGGTTACTCCCATAACATTTATGCCACTATTGTACCAGTGGTTATGTCTAACCAGGCCAGTGGTTATTGTAACTCACAGGGTTCACCACTATGTAAAACTGCTGATGACTTTTTCCCCTGTTTGTGTCCACAAACCTTTCTACACTATGAGAGCTATCCAGTCAGAATGAAACTTTCAACTCAATACTACTTGATTTTTCTATGTCTTATGACTCTTCAGCAAAGGTGTTTTTCCATCAAGTATTTGCCAGAGATGACAGTGCAGTTGTACATATATACTCAAAGGGGCTGGGGCTTTCTGCAAAAGACCTACACAAGATCAGTCCAGATAAAATTCCACCATGGATGGGGGAGGGGTTCATTAAATATACCCCCATCTGAGAAGCTATTAGCAACTGATGGGTGCTGGGGGAGGGTCAGTTTTCTTCAGGATACAACCTCTGAGCAGTTACTCATGCTCCAGCAGATGGTCCTACAATCTTGTACATGCAGGTAGCACTAAGTGGATTCTGGGTTTTCAGAAAACAGCACAGAGTTGGTAGGGGAAAGTAGTGGGGGTATTAGAGAGGAATTGGAGGGGAGGTAATGGGAGGGCATTGTAAGAAAAACACATGTGTGCATGAATGAAATTCTTAAACCAAAGGGATTTCAAGAAAGAAAAAGATGTCAATATTCTCGGTACTAATTCTTCAATCAAGATGTCTAGACTCACATAGATCCAGTGGTGCACCCATATAGTCCCAGTTATTCGGGAGGTTGAGGCAAGAGCTTCACATGGTCATAAGTTCAAGAGTCCGCTAGACAATTTAGTGAGGCCCCATTACATCCAAAGTAAAGAAAAGAAGGAAAAGTGGGTTGGGGTATAGATTCATTGCCTAGCGTACACAAGACTCTGGGTTCAGTCTCCACTGTTGTGAAACAAACCCAAAACCCAAAATGTTTATTTTCACAAGATTGCAGTTTTTTTACATTTTGTAAGAAAACCCTTACTTCAAATGTATTAGCTACACACATACATTATATAAGTAACCAGGTCACAACAAGGTAGATTTCCCATACAACAGAATCCTTTCCCAATGTAGATTAAGTACTAGTTGAAGTCAAATCAGTAGAGTATAATCTATTAAGCTACTGTTGCGTTAATGCAACTTCCAAAGGTGACTCATTATCAAAGATTTGATTAGTCCCCTAAAAGAACCTGTCTTGTTGTATTCAGGTAAGGCTGTTTCAAACCTTAAACCCCATAAGCTAAGGCTGACCTCAGGGGAGAGGTAGAACCTTGTAAATTTAATTATATTTGAAATCTGTAGTCATTTCCCATTGATATTGACACACAGCTAGCTGTACAGGAAGCTGTAAGACATATAATCCTCCTGCTTTTCAAACATGCATATGGCAATATCACAGTGAGGCTTATTTTGCTGTGAGATTCTTACACCATTATGACACTATTCAATATGTTATGGCAATTGTAATACTTTGTAGACCAGTGGAAAATACATCTAAAAATAACTGTGCCATTTCTGAGCAAAAGCAGAAGTAATTGATGTTTCATAGAAAATGATCCCACCTGGCTTTGTAGAAGAGCGGCATGAGCGTTTCAGTGACAGGTAGATCCAGAACAGAGCTTTGTCCTCAATATCATTCTGATTCTCTGAAACCCCAAAGCAAGGTTCATAGAGCATTCTTTAGAATGCTCAACTTGAAAGCCAGATTACACTTTAAGTGGCCTATGGAGTTCTATATTAAAAGTTCCCTGCTGCTCAGGCATTTTCTCCCCATTATAATATATTGCTGTAGATTTAACACTGTAGATGTTCTATCATTTAACTAATACAGCTCAAAAGGTTTTCATCACTGTGGACACTTCCAAACTGTATCATTAAAATAAGCCTTGCCACCAAAGGAATTTAGCAAAGACATTATATGGCATATTAGCATATGCTTATTTAGCAAAGACATTATATGACATATTAACATAAAAATATGACTTCTGTCTTTCAAGTTTATCCATAACATAGGTTCTGAGCATCAAAGTATTAGATGTACTACAATTAAAAGCAAATTTGGCAGCAAGCTAATTTATAAATGCAAATTTGTAAAATTTAAGCATGCTGCTATGCTCTAATTTACACCCTTCATAACTCAAATGTTAAACTATTAGTGGAAGAGAAAACAAGATACTTATTACTCAGCTTTTCCATTTAACTTACAGGAAAGGATAATCAAGGGCTGAGATGTTCATCTCCTGCTATATATGGATGAAGCAGGTAAATTGAACAATTCAAAGTAAGGCAGTTTCTAAAGGAGAATGAAACATTGGATCCGTGATTAGATTCAATGAAGAGATTTTTTTTTTCAATCCTCTTCTGAAACCAGTGTTAAAGTGAATGTTAAAGCTGACACGAGAATGAAGGCTATTTACCAAGCATTTTCATGTGCTCTTGAGTGTAGCTGAGTGCCCTTATTTGTTGTACATTGCAAAACATACTAATTGCTTGGGTTTTAGAGCCAAAAAGTCTCAGTTCAACATTTGCTTTAACATTATTTGTTATGTTCTCTTAGACAAGTTGTTTGACCTAAAACTTAACTGCCTCATGTGTTTTTAAATGTCCAGAACATATTGATCTTTGTGGTTAAAAAGTTAATAGCTTTTTGAACTAGGAAAAGCTGAATCTTTTATCCAAATTTTACAAAAGGAAATTAAGACTCAACAAGTTTAGAGGAGCTTTGTATCATCTTATACATAGACCATAACAGAGCTGGGTACAGATTCCAAGGTCTCTGGCTTCTCTCTTCAGAGAAGTCAGATGCTTAGTTTCTGTTGGGTTTTCTGACCTCACTAATGTAAAAAGTTATTTTCATTTTTAACTAAACAAATCTTTATTTAATCCAGGCATGTTAAAAAGTAAAGAGGAAAAATATGTCAAATGCTAGTCAGGTCAAATAAATCTTATGTCTGTTATTTTATTGTCCCCAGTTCTCTTAAACTGTTTCTACTTTTCAGTCTTCCTGTATTTCATTTATGAATTGAAGAAATATGCCTTCCACTCATCTCTGAGGTTCCAGGAATGTGTTGATAGGAGGAAATACAGGATCAAGGAGGTGATTTATAAATACAAGTCCTTCATGGATTGAAAGCTGATTGGGAATTGCACTGATTGCCATATATTTGCCATTTTTTTCTCTATTTAGTTTACATGATCGTCTCATATAATTAGAGCAGTTATAGAGAAATGTGTGTCTATAAATAATTTCCAAAGTTTTAAAGTTAGATTTTATTCATTTTAATTATAATATACCATATTGTATAATTCATGGTTCTGTTTTATTCTTTCTCACCATTCATTACAAATAAAGAAATTTTTTATACACTTTTATCACTAATAACCTCAGGAAATACCTAGAACATAGTCACTTGTTAGATGTGTTATCTGTTTGATGAATGAATGGATGCTTCCTTTAACCAAGCTACATGCCTTTACCTTCTTGTATTCTTATACACTAACAGCTATACACAAACAGTGGTATGAATTCCTATATAATGGTATGAATTCTGACCTATGCCAACTCAGCCACTTTACATGGTATTATTCTTTCTCAACTATATAAGATTTACACCTATTTAAGATACAATTCCCCTTTTATTACCTGCAACAGTATATTGTCTATCAAATCATTTCCATTGCAATATAATAATACATTTATATTTATCACTATGAAAAAAACTATCTTTGTCCCATAGATTCCTCTAACTATATCTTCTTTCGTCTGATCTCTTTACATGAATCTTTTTGGAGAGAATTGTCTACGTTTCCGTAATTTACTTCCTCCCCTTCCATGTGTCTCACACTCATTAATACAGTAGTAATTGTTCTTGATGTAATTAGTAATTTTCATATTTTCAAGGCCAATATTGAATATGCTTTTGAAAAATATTCTTTCTTGATTCATAGTATAAAATTTTCCCTTTTCACCAATACCTCTTCATCTTACTAAACTTGAGTCATTGGAAAGGGCCAGGACTAGGTCTTTGATGTTCTTTGCTTCTATTTTCTACTGACACCATCTAGGTATGACTGTAAATACTATCCATAAGCTAATGCCTCAGTCTCTATTGTTACTTACTGTTTTCTGACCCAACTCATGTATCCAGTGCATATTTGACATATTCACTTTGGTGTCTGAAAACCAAATTTAGATGTTTAAACTCCTGATTCCTCTACACTCCCAACTTGTACTTCTACCCATCTATTTATTACTTACTTGTTTATTTATTCATGTGTCCAAGTGAATGTTTGTGCATATATGTGTGGGTGTCTCCTTTGATCATCCTCCACTTGTTCTTTGAAGGAGAGTTGCTCCCTATGCTGAGAAACACCAAGTCCCAGCAATTTTCCTGTCTACCCTGCCTAAAAACTTGAGTTACAGGCCAGGCAGGCATTTGCAGGAATGCCTAGCTTGTTATATGGGTTCTGGGATCCGAACTCCAGGCCTCATGATTTTGGACCGAGCATTCTTAACGATGAAGTCATCTCTTGCCTTAACAAATATCTTCTCCATAATTTCAGTATCATCAAAGACTTCTTGTTTTTTTTCTTTCTGCTACAATTTGAATGTGTGTCCTTCCAAAGTTCATGTTGAAACTCAATCCCCATCACAGCAATATTGAGATCATTAGAACATAAAGGTGCCATCCCCATAATAGGATCAGTGCTCTTATAAAATGACTATGGAACTAGCTGGGCCCCCTTTTGCCCTTCTGCTTTCTGCCATATGAAGGCACAAGAATGTGCTCAACAGATACTGAATGCTGCTTCCTTGATCTCAGGCTGCCCAGCCTCCAAAACCATCAGAAATAAATATGTTGTCTGAAGTTCCTCAGACAATTGTTATGGTTAGCAGCGCTAAGAGACCAAAGACAGTCCCACTCCACACAAGTGATTTTTCAGGGCCTTGTAAGCTCTATCCTTACCATGTTTTCCTAGCCAACAATTTCTTAATATTTCTAACCTCTTAATTGAAAGCATTATGATCTATCACTTATACTATTACAGTGGGCTTGCAAACTAGTCTTCCTATCTCTAACCATAATCCTCTCTAGTGTCTAGAAATCTTTGTAAAACTTAAAAATAAGATCACATCAAAAAAGTATTAACAATAACCCACTTCAAATTCTGATTTCATGTCCTCTCATTGTCCAACAAAACTTGATCAATCAGTTCTCTTATTGAGGACTTCTCGGGTTTCCTAAAGTGTTCCAAGTATGTTCCTGCATCTTTATAATATTTCTTTTTCCTAGGAAGTTCCTCAAAATATTTCTGCCACTTGCTCACCTTCTCATGCCCTGTACTCAGATGTGATTCCAGCTAAGAACTCTTCATCGGCCTTTCCATATGAAATGTTTTCCTTCACTCCATATTCCCATATCCTTCCTTCATTGTACTCATCACCAACTGAATTCTATTATGTGTTTACTATCTTTTTCTCTACCTTAAGACATGAACTTTAAGAAAATAGAGGCATTATCTATGGTTATAGCTATATCCAAGTTCTGGGACAATTCCTTGAATATGGTTGATACTAAGTATCTTGAACCAGTTGAATAACTTCTCTTCATTATGAAAATACAGGAGAACAATATAATATCATGCCAGGAAAATTTATATTGGTTCTTGATCTGCCTTACTGATTCTTGTTTTCACTACTGTCTCTTTGGAATTCAGACCTCCATGGAGGGTTTCAATCAATTTGAATCAGGAGATCAGGGGCCTTCACCGAAGAATCTGCAAAGACTTCATGTCATATATTCTTTCAAGATGTGAGGCTACACAAACTATTAAACTAGCCTCAGGTGACTTAGTACCTAGTATCCAGATCCAAAAAAGCAGTAAGTTTGAAAAGGGTAATTCATTGACACAGCAACAGGAGTTTCTCTGGAAGACCCAGGCTTGATACCTGAACTTAGACATATAAAAGACATGGTTGAATATGGAGTGAGACTGAAGAATGCCTTGGTTTATGAAGCTGTAGCTGAGTAATGACTGAGGTGGGAATCTAGTACTAGTATATAGTAAGGGATAGCAAGACCTGTGCCAGGGCTGGCAGCAGCATGCCTGCATTCATTCCTGTTGGACTGACACCAGCCTTCAACAGAGAAAAATCAAGCTCTTAGTTGATAGGGAACTGTAAAAGCTTCCTTTCCAACTGAGTAAATGTCAGAGTTGTTAGGTAACTCAAGAAAATGAGGATAGGATGAGGCCTCAGGGAGATCATGACTAACTACAATGGAGGCCCCATTCATAATGGCAAATAAAGTCTTCACAATTTTTTTTTATTTTTTCAATATATAATTTAATTGAATTTTGGGGCACTTCATACAATACATTTTAATCATATTTAGACCCCCTCCCCTATCTACACCATGTCCATATCCCCTCAACACCAGATTGCGTACATTTTGTCCTATATGTTAAGGCCTTTCCAGGCAAGTTTACATGCCCAGATGTTCCTCTGTGTGAGTTCGTCCACTGGATAAACTGGTTAGCCTATTTAGAGTCACTCCCTTAAAGAAGACCAATTTTCCCTCACGCAGCAGTGATCAGCTGCCAATAGTCCCTCAGCTAAGTTTGGGGCTTCTTGCCCATTTCCCCAGTTCCATACTGGCTTTTAGTCTAGTTTTAGTTTGCATGGGTTTTGTGAATGCTATCACCATTGCTCTAAGTTAATATGAGCAAGTTCCTAGAAGCCTAAAAAACTGTTTCTTTGTGATTATCTGTGGCTCTTACAATCTTTCTGCCCTCTCTTTTGCAGTGGTTCCTGAGCCCTTGGTGGGTGAGGTTTAGTAGAGGAGTCCTGTCCAAGGACACGTAATCTGAAGTCTCTTATTCTCTACATTTTGGCCCGTTGTGGCTTTCTGTGTTAATTGCCCTCTGCTGCATGAGGAAGCTTCTCTGGTGAAAGTTAAGAGACTAGCATTAGTGAACTATCTACCCCTCGTTCCATGTTCTGTGAGCCTTGGGTGTAAAGATTCCATTGTAGATGTGTCACTTAGGGTTGAGCATCTCACAGACACTTATTCTCTGAAGTCTTCATAATTTTAAAGTAAATAGTATGACTGTATTTGTTGTCATGGTTGGTGGAGCAAATCTTATCAATTATGTGAACTTTCATAAAATACATTCCATGAGCTATAAATAGAAGTCACCTAGAAAAGAATTTCTTTCCATGGTCAAAATGCAAATTTAAATTTTAACAGCTTTCTTGACTGGAAAACTTCTCAAAATGGCAATAGGATAAAGTAGAGCAGGTTTGAAATTTACAGGATAAAGGAAGAATTTCTTTATAAGAAAGATTCCATGAGACTAACACACGCAGAGAACACACGTCGAGAAATGTTGCCAAGGCGAAACTGCATAGAATAGAATAGATTTCAAAAGGAGGTTTTATTGTTTCGATTAAACACTAGGATTTTGTGCCACATAAAATAGGGCATCAGAATTCATACAAAATAATTTGTTTTCTGCAACTATTTCACCTTGATACTATAGTTGCTAAAAAATAAGCATTTTTAAACTCCTGCAGATGATAAGATTTGGAATTTAATGACCTACTGTGTGTGGCAAGTCATAGAGTTCTCCATTTCATTTTCATAGAGACTCTGTAAGCTATGTGCATTGCCTGCTCCTTCCAAATAAAGTCAAGAAAACTCAAGCTACTCGAGAAAATAATGAAAGAAATTAACGATACAATTAGAACCTGAAATCAGTTTGTTTCTATGTCAAAATCCGCAGGCTTATCTCCTTCCTCTATCTCTCTTCTCTTCGCTTCGCTTCTATCCTCCCCTCCCCTCCCCTCCCTTCCTCTCCCTTCTCCTCTCTTTCCTGTCTCTCTCTCTCTCTCAAGTCAACCAAAAATCAGCAAATTACCTGCCATGAAACACAAAACCAAAGTTTTCCATTACAGGAGAATTACTCTATTTTTGGAAATCAGCAACTATTTTGCAGGTTTCATGAAAAATAAGTGGCACTTGGAGTTATGGTGATCTGTTACTTTATATGGACCACCCTGCACTTCCTATATTCTCCCAAGACTCCTTTTCCTTCATTGCAGCATTTTTTTACCTCTTGAAACAAAAGTTTCATTTAGGATAAAATTATTACTTAAGGGTAATTCAAATGCCATTTCAAATCCCACCCTGTTTCCTCTCTTCCAAGGGATTCTTCGCAGCATGTGAGTTGATGCGATGGGGGATGTTCTTTTCCTATAATGGTCCTTTCTGTTGCAATCCAAGTTTCAGCTCCTTGTATAGTGAGAAGCAAAGCAGAGATTTCATGCAGATGTGCTCAGCTGCCACTTGAGACCAGTATTTTACTTTCTTTCATTTGCCTTTCAAATTGATTATAATTTTGTTATTTCATAGCCAAATAGTCTCTTACCTTAAATAAAGAGTTTCCTCTCCAAGTTGTGCTCTGAAATACTTCTACTCTAATAAATCCACACTATAAAAAATTCACTTCATAGTACTTACATTGTCTAGCACACTAAAATTTTCTTAATTTGGGAGGAATATATCCTGGAATACCAACATTGTGGATTCATTCTCTGGTGAATTCCAATTCTCAGTTCATCATATTATGTCCATTCAGATCAAGATTTCTGTAGGGATAACATACACATATATTTAACTATGATCATGAATGTGAAAATTTAAATAATAATGAAATACAGTTTTCTCCATCTCATTGATGAAAAACAATATCAAATAATAGGCATTTTTTTTTAAAAAAAAAGGAAGGGTGTAATTCACATAGCCACTTTGAGGAATAATGTGGAAGTATATAAACTTTTGATGGACTATGAGTACATTTTATGATAAAGCAACTCTGCTTCCTAGTTGCCTTGGCTTATACTACTTAATAAAATAATACATAATGGGTAGACTGAGTAGTAGACATTAATATTTTATAGTTCTGGAGGCTAGAAAATCCAAGGACAAGGTACTGGCAGATTTAGTTCTAGATGAGGGCCCACATACTGGCTTGCAGATAGCAAATATCTCACTGTGTGTGAATATGATATTTTTTTTGTTGGGGGAGCGAGGAAAGGAGAAGGAGATGGAGAAGGAGAAGGATAAGAGGGAAGGAGAGAGAGACAGAGACAGAGAGAGAGACAGAGAGATAGAGAGAATTCTTACCTCTTCTTCAAGGACACTAATCCCATCTTGAGGGCACTATCCACATGGCCTCATCTAAACCTGATTACTTCTCAAGGGCTCCACCTCTAAATACCATCGGACTGAAGGCTAAGGTTTCAGTAGTGAATTTGAGGGTGATGAAAATATTCAGCCAATAGTGCCAATAAGACAACTTTTAAATAACCATGGAAATAAAAACATATCTTCCCTGTATTACTGCTGGTCCTAAAAAAATAAAACAGGTTTGTTTTACGTGGTTATTTCTCAAAATAATACTGGATGGAAAAGGAAGGGGAAATGATAAATGTGATAATGCCACCAATAGAAACGTTTTTAAAACCAAAAATCTACAAATTATTGATAATAGAATATGTGTTGAGAATTTAAAATCAAGAAAAATGCACATCAAATTTGTAATAGAGATTTTCCACAGGGAAAGGAAAAGTGTAATGAGATTGGCATTGGTGATAAGTGGGAAATGATTAAATTTTAACAACTACTGGTTCTAGAAATGGCTGTTCTATTGTGGTTTTTCCTTAAATATTTGCTCCTTAAAATCAATATTAAGAACACTTAAAACTTTAGAATTCTGGGTATTTTATCACTACATTGATTTTAAAAGTGTCATCAGTGTTGCAGGAGTTTGGAAGAGATCGCATTAGTTTTTATCCTAATTGTGATAAATGAGATTGCATCAGTAGAATGACCAGAACTGCTTACTGGGACTTTTAATAACATACCAGCTGTTCCAATGAAATAATCATTCAATTGGGACATTGACAGGGCATTGACAAATATAGAAAACTTGTGAAAATGTATACTTCAATATGCTAAGACCACTTGTCAGCATACTTAAATGAGTTACATGTTTGCATTAAATGTAATAGGAGTTAAAGGTGGTATAGCCACATCCAGAACTGAGCAACCTAAGAGAAGATTATAGTCTCGCTGGGAAAAGACAACATAGGCAAGAACACCAATAAATTCATAATGGATTTAGCCATTTGAGTTTCAAAATAACTTTGATGTCAGGGCACTTTACAGGAAAATGTAAAGAGTGGAGGAGAAAGTGGAGAAATCTGGATATGTAGGAAGGGATAATGTAGCTTTCTGAAACTTCTAAGCTGATGGTTCATATTTTGAAGTAATTATTACTTAAAGGACAGCTCAAATGTTATTTCAAATCACACCCATTTCCTTTTTCCAAGGCATTCTACTTACAGTGTGAACTGATGCTGTGAGAGCTGTTCTTTAACTAAGTTGTCTTTTCTATTGCAATCCATATTTCTATGTCACTAAGCAATATATTCAAAAGCCTAATATCAAATTTTCATTTTGTGTACATTTTTATTGAATTTTGTGCATTTCATATAAAACATCTTAATCATCTTTATACCCCTCACCAATCCAGACTCCCCATTAGCCCACCCCACCAGAGTTCATGCATTCTGTCATATATGTTAGGGTCTGTTGAGTCAAATTAGTATACCCAGATGGCCCTCAGAGCAAGTTCATCCACTGGGTTCTAGTCAACCTAGCTAGAGTCTCTCCCATAAAGAATATTAACTCTCAGGGCTGGAGAGATGGCTCAGCAGTTAAGGGCACTGACTGCTCTTGCAGAGGACTGGGGTTTGATTCCCAGCATCCACATGGTGGCTAAAACCTCCAGTTCTAGGGAATCCAATGCCCTGGGGAATCCAATGCCCTCTTTTGACCTCCATGGGAATTGCATGACACAGGTGCACCTAGCTATATGCAAGCAATGCATTCATACACATTAAATAAGAATAATAAGGGGCTAGAGAGATGGCTCAGTGGTTAACACTGACTGTTCTTGTAGAAGACCCGGGTTCGAATCCCAGGACCCACATGGCAGCTAACAACTGTCCGTAACTCCAGTTCTAGGAGATACGACAGCCTCTTCTGTCCTCCGCAGGCATTGCACAACATGGATGCACCTACCTACATGCAGGCACAACACTCATACACATAAAAATAATAAATAAAGTATTTTTAAAAAATATTTTAAAAACTTAAAAAAAAAAAGAATATCAACTCTCCCTCACCCAGCAGTAATTAGTTACCAATAGTTCTTTTGTTAAAGTTGGGGCCTACTCCTCATTTCCCCAGTTCTTTGCTGGATTTTTGACTGCTTGAGCTTGCATGGGTCTTGTGCATGCTGACACCATTGTTGTAAATTCATATGATCAAGGTCCCAAGAGCTTGTAAGACTCTGTTTCCATATGGTCATGCACCTCCTCCACTGGCTCTTACAATCTTTCTGTCCCCTCTTCCACAATGGTCGCTGAGGCCTGGGTATGTGAAGTTTACTATAGGAGTCTTGTCCAGGGACCCATACTCTGTAGACTCTTACTCTACACTTTAGCCATTTGTGTTCATTGCCCTTTCTTGCATAAGGGAGCTTCATTGATGACAGTTGAAAGATGCATTAATATTCTCTCTACCCCTTGTTCCCTATGTTCCATGAGCCTTAGATGCAAAGGTTCCATTGTCGATGGGCAACTTAGGGTTGGGCATCTCACATACACTTATTCTTTGTATGTGACCAGTTGTAGAACTCTGTAAGAGTCTCCATCTGTTGCAAAAGAAGTAACTTTCTTTTATGATTGGTAACTGGCATATTTGTCTATAAATATAATTATCCATATTTGGCCTACTGTAAGAAATTACATTTGTCTAGGGATGTGACAAACTTAGGGTTTTTTCTAAGATCTATGACTTCTCCAGGCACATATATTTGGCTATGCTTACAGAACAACATATGTGATCCCTCTCTTTGAGTTGGCTTTAAGTCCAATTAGGTAGCTGTTAATTACCCCCAAGATAAAAGTGCCACTACTGAATCAATACAGTTTGCTCTGCCAGTCATTGTGACTATTAAGCCTTTAAACTGGGTTAAACAATCAATTGTTCTCCCTTAGTAGCTTGCATGGTGTCCTCCAAAACTATGAAAGCTAGCCTTCTGGGAGGTGAATCCCAGGTCAGTTCCAGCTCCATTGCTCCAAGTCCTTTGTCTGAAATATGTCCTGTCTTCAGCAATAAGGTCTTCACTTTAAGTTCTCTAATGTCAAATATTTAAACATTGGTGGATATTGAAATTTTATTAAAACATGGTAAATTATGATTATTCATGTGTGGCTTTTAGGTACTGGGAGATAGCCTTACCAAAGCTGTCCCTGACTGAGGCTAACCCCTCAACTTATTCTCCTCCTCTAGTTTTTTATTACCTCTTAAGTTCAACATCCACTCTAATACTGTATGATTCAACATTTGTTTACAAAGTTCTAGAACATTTTAATTCTCTATTTAGAAGCTGCTGGGCTAAGAATTTAGTTCAGTGACAGAGAACAACTTTAGCATGTGTGGGTTCCTGGGCTCAACCCAAGAACCAAATCAATCAAGTAATCAATCAACCAATCTACAAGCTTACAATAAAATAGCCAATAAAACTGTATCTAGAAATATTGAATATTTACATATACTGCATGCTTGAATGTGATTATAGAATCAAGGATAAAACAAAGAAAGAATTTTAAAAAGTATTAATGTGAATTGAAGAGGAAAAAATATAGAGAAAATAAGAAGATAGACTGAGAGAGTATAGCCAAAGGGAGGAGCTTTTTAATGTTAAAAAAAAAGAGTGAAACATTTGGCACAAGCCTTTAATACTAACACTCCGGAGGCAGAAGCAGGTGGATCTCTGTAGGCAAGCCTGGTGTGCATAGTGAGTTCCAGGCCAAGTGGGGCTACAGGGAGACCCTGTCTCAAAAAAAAAAAAAAGGAAAGAAAGAAAATAAAGAAGGAAGGAAAGAAAGAAAGAAAGTTGTGTATATTCACCTTTATGCATAATGCCTTATATGTATAGTATTTTAAACACTTGAAAAGCAAGTCATGAATCAATAAATAGTTATGACTTTCCCATTTCTTACAGGAAGAAGTATGATTCTTTACAACCCCTAAAGTATCTTATAATTGTACCTGGATGGTGTGCCTGCTATGCCAGTCAGTGTCTTTATGACACCACACCATCTAAGCCATCATTTTCTCTCTCTTGTGCAGCCCTTGAGTATGGAATGTCCTTTCTTCTCTTCTCCTAGGAAAGTCCTGCCTTGATTCAAGACCCAGTTCAAATGTCTTTTGCAAAGCCTTTTTTGATTAAATTCAGATACTCAGAGGACTTCCTTGTGCCTGTCAGTCAATAGATCTTTCTATTGGAATGCTAAATACATTGTGATCACTTTTGGATATATGTTGGCATTTGATTCTCGCACTAGACAGCTCATTCTTGGAGGTTGTGAACACACGGGTCAATATGGCTTCATATCTTTGTGCATCAAGCACCTAGGCTGGCATGAGATGGTGAGCAACTGTTGAACTAATTTGTTTCTGTTTCCTTTCACATTTTTCTTTTTTATATAATTTTTAAAATTTTATATGCACGAATGTATTTCCTGCAAGTATGCAAGTACATCCGTGTTGTGCAATGCCCACAGAGGTCAGAAGAGTGTGTCAGATCCCCTGGAACTGGAGGTATGAACTGTTGTTATCTGCTATGTGGGTGCTGGGAATTGAACCTGGGTCCTCTGCAAGAGCAGACAATGCTCTTAACTCCTGAGTCATCTCTCAGCCCACTTTCACATTTTTCAAAATGATGGACAATAGCACTGTGTACTAATATAATGCTGACTATATTCCCAAGTTAAAGCATTTAAATTCTCCATGAACCAATTAGTTTAATTCAAATGTATGGTAATGATTTTCATACATTGCATATTTTTCTTCAAAACAAGGTATGGAGAGATTCTAAATTTTTTTTCCAGTTCATCCCAATGACTTTCTAAGGTTTTTATTTGAATTTTTTGCAAACTTCATACAATGTATTTTGATCATATTTAGATCCCCTCTCCTATCTGTACTCTCTTGCCACCCCTGGCCAATTTCATGCACTCCAGTATGTGTGTGTGTGTGTGTGTGTGTGTGTGTGTGTGTGTGTGTGTTTTAAGGCCTATCAAGTCAAGCTTGTGTCCCAAGGTATCTTTCAATGTGAGTCTATCCATTGGCACCTGGTTAGCCTATCCAGAGTCACACCCTTAAAGAAAACTGATTCTCCCTCTCCCAGCAGCTATCAGTTGCCAGTAGTTTATCAGCTTAGATTGGGGTTTCCTATCCATTTTCCCTACTTCTATGCTGGAATTTTGTCTGCTTGAGCTTACTTGGGGATTTTGTATTGAAACAATTTTCCAGATATTCTAAAATTTTTAAGATGGCCCTTAACAATCAAGGACAAAACAATAGATAGGAAGTTATCTCATATTCCCAAAATAAGGCACTGATACTTTTAAACAAGACTTGAAATGCAACAGACCAAGAGAGCTTGGCACTTCACATGTAGACCAACAGCGTAAAGAGTTAACATTGAACTTTGCTGAAGAAAGTTGTTGGAAGCTGTGGCAAATTTTCATCTCCCTCATTTTTGAGAGAGACTTTAAGAGCATAACTCAGAAGGCTTGATGATTTCTCTGTAGCGTATGGAGGACAGATGGGGAGGACAGATAATTTCCATCTTTAAAATTATCCAGGCGAAAGGATCCTTCTCTGGAGTTGTACATAGAGCCAGCTGTCCTTCCACTGACAATGCAACAGAAGTTTGTGTGTTCATGGACCAAATAGGAGCCTATTACAAAGGCACTGACTCCAGGATTCTTTTAAAATGATTGTCTGCCTTAAGAATGAGGAACTTTAACACGAAGATGATATGGACTATTTGATAAAGAAGCTGAAGAGCTTCACAACAATGGAGAAGAGAGGGAGTTGACTGTGATGAGAACCTCAGTGGCACTCACAGTAGTGTTCCACTTGTCTGCTCTATACACACAAACCAGCAGAGATCATGAGCACACCTTCCTCTCATTACTTCTCCTTTCTTCTTCCTTCTAATGATGGCTGGAAACAAACAAACAAACAAGGGATATCTGAGGAGATGACTCATTCCAGTTGGTAAAGTACTTACCACACAAGCATGAGAACCCACGGGAAACCTGGGTGTGGCAGTATGCATCTGCAGTTCCAACACTAAGAGTAGAACGCTGGAACTCATTTTCCAGCCAGTCAGTTGAATCAGTGAGCTCTGAGTTCAATAAGAAACCCTGCCTCCCCCTGCAAAACAAATAACATGGAGAACAAAGAGAAAGGCATCTAATGTCAACTCCCGACCTCCACACCAGCATGTACACATGTACACACACCCACACTAACATGTACATACACCACACACACACACACACACACACACACACACACACACACACACACACTACACATACTGGTAACTAGGGAGATGCCAGGACATTTTACTCATATGCAACATAACCAAAATGAGAATTGCATACTTAATGACAAATTGAAACTACAAAATATTGCATAGGAACTAGTCAAGTTGAAAAAGGATTATTACTTAAATGGACAGAGTACTTCTTTTATTATATCAAAATGAATGAAAGTGCTGTAGAACTCATTTAAGATTTCCACTGGAAACAGGGAAAGAGCTAATCCATAAGCAAGGACTGAGTTCTGTTCTAGTTGTTCATACAAATTGGTTGCACATGTTTTTTATACAACAAGAATGCAGTGAGAATGTATATTAATTCCTATACAGTTCTTGCTAGTTTCAAGAAAAAAAAACTAGTGCACACTTGACTGAGAGAGAAATATGGGATCATTTTTATACTGAAAGTCGACACTAAAATAATTTGTTTCATAATCTGTATACATATTATATACATATACATATCAAATCACATAAAGAAACTTGAATAACAAATGTTTTTACAGACAAAATACTCTCGAAATCTCTTATCAAGACTCACAAATAGATCATTTCAGCAATTCTAACACAGAGACAAAAGATATCTTCACAAAGAATTTAGTTTCCTGTATATATGTGTGCACATATACATGGGTGTGTGCATGTGTGTGTGTGCGTGTGGTACATGTTTGTATGGGTGCACGAATGTATGTGGGAGCACATGCCTATATGTAGGTATGCATGTGGAAGCTAGATGTCAACCTCACATGTCATTCACCAGGAGCCATCCACAGCGTATTTTGTGACAGAGTCTCTTATTGGTCTAGAGCTCACTAAGTAGGTTAGGTTGGCTGACAACCAAGCTGAAGGACCTGCCTGTCTCAGCCTCCTCAAGCTCTAGAATTACAAACATACATCACTACACCTGGCTTCTTTATTTGGGTTTGGGGGATTAAAGTCAGGTCCTTAAGCTTGTTTGGCAAGTACCTAATAACTGAACCACCTCTGCAGCCCCTTCATAAAGAATTTTAAACAGCTATAAAATAAGATACTCTCATCTCATCATAGTCTAGCAGAAGAATTGAAAAAGCATTTTAAGAAAAAAGTTTGTGGTACTGATTACTACATGTGGGATGGGATTGTAAGCACTAAGGAATCAAATATAAAAAGATTACACTTTTGTTACTAAGAAGGTATTGACTTGGCGACCAAATAATGCTGGTCACTTGGCCAGTAAAGATCCTTGTCAGATCACACAGGGACTAGCATAAGACCATCCAACTGCACTTCCTGCCTCTAGACTCATAACACCTTGTGTCCATCTTCCATGCTCTAACTAAATGTGGCCACAACAGCTACAATACTGAATGCTCTACTGGATTCTAGTAAACCAATATTAAATTACATAATTTCATATGTGCTCACCTTTCTGTTCTGCCCTCTGCTTCTTCCCTTATCCCTCCTTTTGTTTAACCTCACTTTCCTGGACTTCAACTGTAACACAGTATTTCCTACCTCTAAGCCATAACCCATACTTTCCTTTCTCCTGGAATCCATTCTCTATCTCATATACTTACAAAATTCTAGGTTTTTTTTCCCTCTGAAACATTGGTACAGTACTATGTGTTTGGTAAGATCTTCCTTGCACACTCCCTTTTCATATCCCCATTCATGTAAATTTTATTTGAGCCAGACTTCTACACTGGCACTTACAACATTGTTCTAAAATTATCCCTTTGAATGTTTATCTCTACAACTAAGTGATTAGGTACCTGGCATTGTGAGTGAAACATTTTAGGCTGTGAATAAATTAAATAATTGAACCAAGACAATATTGTTTGTGTTATTTGCTGATATTTACTGACCATGATTAGGGTTCCACACAGTGATTTAGAAGGTTTAATGAATCTGGATTGTTTTCAGGACTGTGAATGTTACTTTTTAAAAGGCTCTTGGAATTTACTGGTGATAACAGATGAGACAATTTGAAGGGAAGTTCCTAGGAATTAGGTTCAATATCCATATGATAGAAACTGAGGAGTCCTGAGGTTCAGAGTGTTGTAGTCCCATCAGGAATTGGAGACTGAAAAAGAATTGGTTGAAACCACTGAGATATCAAGCAAGAAGCCCCTGTGGCTTGGCAAAGTATCCATTTGAACTTTTGTCATACTTAAATTCCATTTGTTTTTTTTTCACATGGCTTCCTCACTCAGAATCTTTCCTAAAGGCACACTCCAGTTTAGAGAACTATAATAAAAATATTACATGGATTCGACCAATGGCTGCTTTTCAGTTATTGGAGATTCACAATACATGTTGTGAATGTTTAGTTAGAATTATCAGCAAATCCCCCAAAAGATTATTTGGCTTCTTTCTGTCTCATTCACTCATTTTTTTAAATAATAAAGACATAAATATTTTCTCAGAATTTTTATTTCCCCTGAATTAAAAAGGATAGGAAATATTTAAGTGAATTTTTCCTCAACACCCAGCAGGAATCACCAGGCTTGCGAAGGCTGGATGGAGCCAAGGTGTGCAAGGCCCTGATGGTCCATAGCTTCCCGTTCTGTATTTACATTTTCACCTTGAATGTGATGAGGGAATGCTTCTGAAATTTTAGGCAGCAAGATTCTTGGCCGGATTGGTTTAAAAAAAAATCGTTTGGGTCAAAGTGTAAAGGAGTTGGGAGAATCAGCTACTGGGCTGTAGTTAAGAATAGATGGGGAATCCTGGACATGAATCTGTTTGGAAGAGAAAATGTTGAGGTCAGTTTGTAAAAAGTTGACCTCAGCAGTCTTCTCCCTGAAATGGTTATAAAGCTTTCCCCCACTTGCCCTTGGGAGATCATATGGATTCTCACTTTCAATTGGGTATTCTCCCTGCCTGGTTGACAGAAATAACAAATAACTAACAATACCCTAAAGTACTGCTGACTCCAAATTTTGTTTAGTTTTTAATTACCAACCTAGCAGTTAGAGCTTGTTTATGTTTGAATTATCCACATTATAAAATTTGCTATTGGGATTTCAATCACTTTTGCTCTAGCCTTGAGTCATAGAAAGAAAAAAGTAATGAATGAAAGGAAAAGGAGAAAAGAAAATGTTGTCCTAATGTATCCTAATTTTCAGCTTATTGGAAAATCTGGTGGGAGAGAGACAATAGAAAGCCATGTGCATCTTTCCCCAGGGCCATGCTCATTGGCCAGGTACATGCTATTGACCAGGGCTATGCTCATTAGCCAGGACTATGCTTATTGGCCAGGGCTATGCTGTTGGCCAGGGCTGTGCTCATTGGCCAGGGCTGTGCTCATTGGCCAGGGCTATGCTTATTGGCCAGCACTCCACAAAGCACCACAAGAAGGAAGGGACAGGAGGAGCATTATGGTCCTTGATGTTTTAATTTAGTCAGCTTATCTTTAGAAAACTCACAAGTAGCTGTACAGTTTTGGCAATTATGTTATAAAGTCCTTTGCAATGCTTTCCTACAGGAAAGCTATTTTTGATAAGTACATTTTTAGATAATTTTGCTTATCCTATAGTAGTATGTCAAGGTATTATACTACATGTTTCTGGAAACAGCGAAGAAGATTCAAGCTATTAATAGAAATGTTTCACTAAAATTCAAACAACAAACTAAGGATATTTTAAAAATTCTAAACTCTTTGTGCATGTTTAAGAAATACTGTTTCTAACTCTAAGTCTTTTTGTCTGTCTGTGTACACATGTAGCTAAGCACATGTGCACATGTGTGTGCATGCATGTGGGAAGCCGGAGGTTGATATCAAGCATCTTCCTCAATTGCTCTCTAGTTTTGTTTTGTTTTGAGATGGTCTGTACTGAACCTGGAGCTAACCTGTGCAGTTAGGCTACCTGTTCAACAAACCCCAGGGATCTTCTGTCTCTGTATCCCCAGCACTGGAATTACAGGCATGTTCATGGTATCTAACAGAGGTCCCCGCAAGCACTTTACCAACTGAGCCATCTCGCCAGACCCTCTACCTCTATTTTTAAAATGAATGACCAAAATATATAAAATGGTATGCATGCCAAGCACTCCATATAATGGGATATAGTAACCAAGCAAGCATGCCGGGACTTTTGTTTAATGAAGAAAAGCCAAACTGTCACTATGCAATACTTCCTTATATAATTGGTTATAAAAATTACAGTAATTTCAATTTCCAAATCAATTTTGAAAACTTTGAAATGTGTAAAAGTATGATTAATTCCAAAACTTTATCTCATAAAAGGGAAAAATATTTCATTCACTGAGTCTTGATTTAACAAGTAAATTTGAAGTGAGAAAAATGTAAGCCTAAATTCAGAATATTACAATTAGCTAAGGAAACCATGCTATTTCTCATTGAAATATTTGCTTATATTTTTACAAATGAATTATGCTAAGACTAAATATTATTTTGATGGAATTTAATTGGTATACTGTTTAAGGTCCATGAAACTCCAAAATGCAAATGCATTTCATATCTTCATAAAATCACCTTCCATAAAAGGCCAAAATGGCCGGGCGTGGTGGCACACGCCTTTAATCCCAGCACTCGGGAGGCAGAGGCAGGAGGATGTCTGTGAGTTCAAGGCCAGCCTGATCTACATAGTGAGTTCCAGGACAGCTGGGGCTACAGGGAGACCTTGTTTCAAAAAGACCAAAAAAAAAAAAAAAAAAAAAGGCCAAAATGGAATAACATAAGAATCCTGATAGTAGTGACTAGAAGCAGAATAACTTAAAAAATTAAATAAAGCAAAACTGGCTTCTTAGTTTGCTTTGGATTTCCCAGTCTATCATGTGGTTTGATTGTTGCTGAAGTGTCTGGATGGGGTTGACCACCCATCTAGTGCTCAATTCACATGCCTAGTTTTGTGGGTGTCTCTCTTTTCTTGTGTTTTTCAAGTCATGTTTGATTATTCACTGACCTCATGATATGATGACCTTTGAAGCAAAAACATCAATGCTACCCCTATGGTCTATGTATAGTGTTGTAAATGACATCAAACTAATAGGCATGTTTTTAAAAAGCTAAGCATCCACATTGGAGATGAATAAATTTAAGGGAAAATATAAAAACTGAAATTATAAACTTCTGAGAATTTCCCAAGAGCCTCACACCATTTCCATATTTTGAAAAGAATGTAGTGAGAAACAGAACAAAGACTCATGCAAATAACTAATAGAAAAAGAGACAGTAATTCATTTGATGAAACACAAAAAGGATAATGTTTTGGAAAGTATGCTTCATGTATAGCAACAGCAACAACTAGAAATATTCTAAGTGATACCATCTGGCTTCTTAGGACAACTCGGGTTTGCTCTCTGTCATAACGATGACACATGAAATGTTCAAGTCAGAAGAAGCTCCGAAACTCTCGTTGAGCAGAATAAGATTTCAGAGTCAACACTGCCATATTCCTGTGCCACCAGTTTCAGTTCAGTAGTGCTAAGTATCTTACAGATACATCTGTTTGAAAACAATGCTTCATGCTTTAGGGGTAAAATGTAAAGCCTACCAATCTAGTACGAGGCTCAGATACACTTACTACATGTTATAAATAGTAGGCTTGAGAGCAGAACCTTTCTCCTAACTGCTGGTCTGGGTTTTATTGAGCTACCTCACAGTAGTGTGAATGAATTCAGCCAACAAGTAGGTAAGAGACTGTCATCATATAGTGGAGTTAGACAACAAAGCTGACTTTCCTCTTAGGCATTGTCTTCGTTGTTGACATGGCTTTTGGCTGTTTTATCTGAAGCTCTGAGCTGGATTTCTGTTTGCAATGCTGACTTGTAGGAAAGATGATTAGACACCTCCATGGTGTTCATTTACTCATTCTGCCTTGCCAGCAGAATCTAGTTCAGTTGAGAGTTGCAATTAGGTCAGCCAAGAACTGTGTTTCTCAGCCTCCATGCAGGTAGATAGTCCCGTGACTGTGTCTACCAAGAAATGTGAGCAGAAGCTGTGTTGTATCTGCTTGTGTAAGTTTCACTGTATCAATCATCTGGTCATAGGACCACCCCTTGGAAGGCAGGTTCACCTTAAGTTGTGCTAAGTAGATGGAGAGAATACCTAGTGTGTTAATGAGACAGCAAAGTTTTCCTACCTGGAATCCCGCTTCTTAGCACAGAATTTCTGGACCAATCACAGTCATATAGTCTGTAAGTCTTCCCACTTTTCTAAAAGTAAATCTTTCCTTTTCTTCTCTATATCCCTTTTCTAACCATGTTTTCTTTAAGGCTTTGGGGTGCTCCTAACATCTTGGATTTCTTTACTTTCTCTAAAGCTTCCTTCTCCCAGCCATGTGGCTGCCAGTCAGTCATGTGTCTGACCTCCATGCAGGCTGTAAACCTGCATGGCTTTATAACTTTCTTTCTTTCTCCCCGCCATTCTCCTCCTCAAGGCAGCTGCCAAGATTACCAGCTTGCCTGCCCCCCTGAGGATTTTCTTTAAAATTCTAATAAAATTGTGAAAGCTTAGATCTTGTACCAAGGACTTTATCTTTTGGACTTTACCCTTAAAAGCTCCTGTCTCCTCCCAGTTAGGGCAGCATTCTCTAAGTTGGCTCAGAGAGTGGTATCCCTGGTAAATAGATTCGGCTGATTCGGACCTTTTTGAGTCAGAGTGGTCCTTCCCGGTGGTGGAAGGAACTCCATAACAGCACTAGCAAATACATTGCCACTTTCCTCCTTTTTATTCTTTCTGCTTAAAATGGACACTATTTGCCTCGAATTTTATTATCAGTGTGCAGCAGACATCTATAGGGATCCTGAGGCACGGCGACATTTCATAAATAATACAGCAGCCTAGCAGGCTTTCCTTGGCTGGTGGCTATTACTTGCAGTCCAACCTGGTAATACTTTGGTACAGAAACATACAGCTAAAAGTTCATAATTTTCCCCACAGTTCAAAAGGAGCATAGTAGCAATCGTGAAAATATGGAAACCTCTGAACAGGAAATTTATGATTCACTAGTTGTAACATAATTGAATCTTTTCCCAATTTCAAAAGAATTCCAAATTCTAAGTGTGACAGGAAAACTACCGCTTAGTGTATATGTAAATGTGCTTTCTTTTCTGGAATAGTCCAGCAAAAATAAATTCTTATAAAAGCAATTTCCATTAGTTTACATGAAAGGAAAGATGTATAGTTATCCAAGATTCTTTTTATAAATTATGTCTAAAAAGAAACATTTTTATTGTTTTTCTAAAGATAACATCTATTTTTAATAGCAAACACTATAAAGTTCTGTTCTTTCAGGTTAATTAAATATATAAATCACATAATATCAGAGCACTGAACAAACCTTGATGATACTGTAGCCCACAATCTCCTATTACAATGGAAAAGACAGAGAAAGGCAAGAGAAGTCTAAGTGATGCTTCCAAATTGCATCCTGGATTCCTTCCTAAACCAAACAACTTCCTTAAGTAGTAGAAGAAGAATGGACTTCTAGGACTTGAGTTCTCCTTCTGGGCATTTATTTCAAGCCCAAACCTCTTTGACTAGGATACCTTTCTTCTCCCCCCTTGATCTCCTCCCCTTCTTTAACCTAAACAACCCAGTTTTTATGACACAGGACTCAGCTGTAATCCTATCTGGAAACCTACACCTGGCTTTGCCTTTCCCTCAGCAAGCACGTCTAAGGTACAGTGAGGATCTGTTCCCCTTCATTGGCTTCACTTTGTAAGAACCAGAACCCCACAGTTAATTCCAATCCTGGTGATCTTAATATGGCTTCTTTTTTGAGCTGTGCAAGAGCAAAGCATCTTCTACGGTGCCACAAAGGATCTGATCAAATATGCTTTCCTTGAAATTTTTTAGAAAATATACACCAGTGAACCCTAGTGCAGTAGGGACAGATGCTGAATCAGCGGCATCATAATAGTCCGCTTTCCGAGGTTATCTGTAAACCTTCTCCTATTGTTCTATACTGCCAAACAGATTTCCATAATCTTGGGGAAAGTGGTTCCAAAAAGCCATGAAGAGATTTTGAATACTAGAAAGCAGAAAACAATCCACTGGAAGGTGCAGTAGTACAATTCAAAGTATATGGTTTTGTCTTTTAGAAGGGCATACAGGTTCAAGTCTAAGGAGCAAATAAGGGCAGTTAAGTAAAGAGAGCACAGTGGATCCAATGTGTGTACTTCTCTGGTTGCTCGGGCCTGGTTTCCTAGCACATTGTGGGAGATACAGACTTTGAAATTAATAGGTCAATCTAAGCTTAAGAAAGGAAGATATAACAACTGGAAAAACAGTAATATAAAGTATATCAGGAAATCAACCATTTGAGGAAGCACATTACCTAGGTTAGAGATAAGGGAAACTAAAGTATCCCAAGGATACTCTAACATCTTAAAAGTTCATTACCACATGAACTAAAGTTTAGTAATTTTAGTTGGAGATATTTCTAAATTAGCACTGTTATTTCCCTTTTTTAATGACTTTTTTCCTATTCATCATCTTTTAAATGAGTCTAGTTTTTTAATGTTAAAAACTAGTTTTCTTTGTATAATGTAGTATAAAATGGGGGGTCCTATATAAAAGATCCTACAGTGTGAAATATTAGGAAATAACTTTAGCAAATAATTGATATAGTCATTTTAATTGCTACCTTGTTATCTCTGACCTAGTTTGCTCAGTAGTTTTTATGGATCCTTATTCTTTGATTTACAGGAGAATGTTAGATTTGGAATGAATATAAGAATATGTTGATATGCTTTCTCTTTTGTTAAACTGACAGTGTTTCTTTAAAATCAATTCAAGCTATCCAAACTCATTTTTGGTGTGGCTTTCAAAACAGCAAGCTTATGTTAAATTATATTTAATAAAGAAGAAAAACAGTTTTTCCATAATTATGATTCCCTATAGAGTGCATATATAAAGACAGAAAGGAGAGGAAAGCAATCTTAAGTCCTACTGGAGAACTATTGTACTCAATTGAACAAAACAAACAGAAAGTTTACTTCTTATAAACTAAAAGCAAGCCTGAGAACTTTGAGAACCAGAATGAGCACTTGAACCCTAGTTTTCTAGGTCTATAGCAAGTTTTTTTGTCTGCAAAGTCTTCCTTAAAGATTGAGTACTGTGATTCTTCTCGGCTAACTAAGATGGCATGGCACTCCTTTGTGATTACAAGTGTTCCATTAGCATAGAGTCCATTCCTAGAGTATATAAAGGACTAAATGAAAACACTATGACATTGAAGAATAATTGTCATTTAGAGGAACATGGAAAGACTCTTTTCATGAACAACAGTGAGAATAAATAACAAACAGTAACAGTCAAAGTAAGAGACAGTTACAATAGAGTTCCATATGACACTCACATGCAGAAGCACACTGGCACACACATGCATGCCCATGGCATGACTACAACATAAGAATTCTCAGCATAGTTGTTTAGATCAGGCCCCTCACAAAACAGTCATATCCTAGAGCTGGCAGACCATCTCTCCAGAAAGAGTGAGCATTCATTCTGATCCTCAATGCTGTGTTTGTACTGTGTCTATGTATGTGCATCCCCCTCCCAAAAAACTGTATGTATGATTATAAAACCATGCAAGAAATTAAACCAGATCACTAGAAATCTCTACCATACTACTAACCAAAGTCTGTAATTTGAAACACATAAAACTACAGTATTGTATGAAGGTAATTTTTGGATCATTGGCTTTTATATTGAATGATTTCATCTTTCTTTAGCATGGATATTAAAAAATTTAGTCATCTTAGTGCTTAAATTCATAGCTAGCCTCGTATCTCCTCTTACCTTGATTTGGGCTGTGTGGTATCTTTCTTTAATATGCTGAAATCACTATTGCTCATTTTGTTGTATTTCTTTGTGAACCATTTTGATAATGATGAACACGTAGAAGGAAGAGAAGGTGGGGTGAGGAGAGAAGGGAGCGGGTGAGCCTGGGTTCTGGACTTAGGGCACTTACTGTTTGTTTTTATCGTCAACTTAATACATGCAAGAGTCACCTGGGAAGGAGTTTCAGTTGAGGAACTGTCCAGATCAGATGTCTGTGGGGAATTGTCTTGATTGTTGATTGAAGTGGGAGGGCTGATCCCACCATGGGAGGTGTCACCCCTGGGCAGGTGGTCCTAGATTGTGTAAGAAAGCTAGCTGAGCTGGAGCCAGAGTGAGCAAGGAGTGTTCCTCCATGGTTTCTGCTTTGAGCTACTGCCTTGTGTTCCTTCCTTGACTTTGCTCAGCAATGGACTATGACCACTGAGTTGTAAGATGAAATTAACTTTCTTCTCTCCAAGCTGCTTTTGGCCCTGGTGTTTATCATGGCCTCAAAAAGAAAGCTAGAATGGGGCACAATAAGACCTAACTTTATTGTTTCCTAGCTTTTTAAAAATCACTTTGAACATGTCTATCCTATGAATTACTTGGTTTCTCTGAGGCTCATTTTCATCTACAATATAAATATGTGCATATATAGTTACAATATATACATATGCTTATAACAACACCCCCAAACACACACACACACACACTTTTATTTTGGTATCAAAACCATATTCAGAAAGTTTCTACTTATTAAAATTTCTGAAAAGCTTCAATGTGAGTCTTTAGGAAACTAATCTGTCCTTCACAGTAAATGCTATTTTACTTTTTGTTAAAATTATGATATCCAGAATATTGGAAATATGTCTAAGAAATGATCCATTTTATGAAAGCAGTTTAAGTAATCTATGTATTTAATAGAAACCCAACAGAAATTCCTCCCTTTGGGCCCCCCACCCACCCCGGTGATTTACTTTGCCTGTCTGTTACAACAATCATCACCATAGTACACAGTGCTCACTACTGACCTATTGCAGACAGTTAATCAAGAGTAGAGAGAGCAGCTTTCACAGTACAAGTAGTTACTTGTTCTCCACTTTTGAAAGTTCATAATTCAGTCTCACTGTCATTTCTTTCCTCTTGTGCTTTTATGAAAGGTAAAGCTGAGCAGAAAGAAAACCAGAGTCATTAACTGCTTGAAAGTTTAATGTGCTACCAAACCAGAATTAGATGTGATAATGAAATTTCCACTGCTGAAAGAAGCCTTTGCTAACGGATGTGTGTAGTGAGAAGATGGTCACATAACCAATGAAAAAATTTTTAAAAACTCATTTTTTTCTATTTCTCATTCATGTTTTGTCTACAATGGCCAAAGACCAAATTAGACTTCAGTTAGTAAAATTCCTCATATATTTTAGAAAATACATTCTAAATTTAGATGTCAATCAAGTCTCTTTACATGCTGGGGCAATTGATGCAGTTTATGGTTTCATATTGCTGTATTCATCTGTCCTAATTGGAGCTATCCAAATCACCAGTCCTTTCCACAAGGCTTAATCATGCCCTCCACTGTCTGTCATTCAAGGTATGTCTAAATAAAATTCCAGTTTCTCTTTTCTAACTACAGATGGTTCCCAATTTTTGATGGTTCAATTTATAATGTTCCAATTTTACAATAGTATGAAAACATTCTTTAAATTTTACCCTTTCCCCAGGCTTGCCTTATGTAGTATGAGGCTCTCTGGAGAGTTGGGGTAACAACAGCAGAGCTGTAGTCACAGTCACGTGGTCATGAGTGTAACAGCCTATACTCTACAGGCTGCTGTTGCCAAGCTAGGTTGGACATACTGTGGGGTAATGTCGGAAATACATTTTCAACTTATTGTCAACTTACTAGAGATATATTGAGACATAATCCCATCATAAACCGAGAAACATCCATACTTTGGCTTCTGTCTTCTGTGCTTAATATTGTCAAAATGAATTGTGTTCTGTTCCACAAATACTGCACAATATTTCTTCCTTTTTGTGTTCACACACACTGTCTCTTCCCCTAAAGTTCTCAGGCAGAGCTGCCTCTACTTGCTTCCTGCCTTGAAGTGCTCACTGTGTCCTTCTTTGCACCACGTTCATTCAGGAACCTCTTACAGATTACAATCTGTTGAAGTTTTATTCATTTTAAATTCAGTTAATCTGCCCCTTTTCAAGAAAATGCTCCTTCTTCACCCCAAACTGTCCTGCTGTTTCTCCTCTTTATCCAGAGTCACTTGGATTTACCTCTTGTGAATCAATTCTCTTATCCTGGGGTACACAGTAGGAGTTCATTCGATATATGATCAATGACCCAATGACTTCTGGGCTGTATTGCACCTTCATTTGCCTCCAGCCTTCTCTTCCTGGGCTTATAAGCTTCTTAGTCATAAAAGAGAGGGGGTGGGAAGTGGCTGCTTATTCATCCTCATAACATTTCCATTATCTAAATAGGTTCATTGCACATAATGAAAGCTTGATAAATATTTCTTGAGTTGCATGATTAAACTGGGTCAGTCAGACTCAGTTAGAAGCACCTCAATATTGCCCTTAGATTTATCAGGAGTAGTACTAGTGATGCAAGAGGCAATTTTCTTTGCTGAATCATAGCTGAATTTAAATCACATGAAGCTTTGGAAGGTACCACTTTTCAAATTAAATACAAAAACAATAACTTTTCTGTATGTAACATTTTACATTCTCCTGGCTTCTGTCAGGCATGAGGGCATCTCTGTAAGGTGTTGACCTAAATTTTTGCTGACCTAATTTCCTTGTTTCAAAAAGATTTCGGTGCAGGCAGCCCCCATTGCAGAAAGGTTTTGTTCTATATCACTGCCAAAATTTCAATGACAAACAGAATGAACTTTGTTAGTCCTTCTGAGATTTCAGGATAGCTCAGGATATTCTCTTTTTATATCTAAGCGGATCTCAGTGATTTGTCCTGCTGGCTCCAGAGTACAAAGGAGCTTCCCTGTGTCCTGTGCATTTCCTCTAAGCAGTCAGGCATGTCCTGGGGAAGCACTAGACACTACCTGCCAAATTTTCACCACACAGTAGCTGAAGAGAGGATTGTTAATGAAATGGAGAAGAATAAAAGTGAGTCTAAAATGGACTCACTGGGCTCTCAAATAAAATACAGAAATGGTTCTCAGCACGAATTGACTCTACTTTGGTTTGAGTCCTATGCATTTTGAAGTAAATATAAAATAACCACTCATATGATTGGAAAATATTTTTCTCCCCAAAACACAAAAAGACTAAAATCAATCTCCCCATATATTAGTAACATGTTATTTTATGTATATGTGCTTGAGAAGGAAAGAGTAATGAAAGAATAGTATTTACTCCAATGATTCAGTAGCAATAAAAGTTATATGACCAAAGATAGGAATACAATAAAACAGTTTTCTTTGAGTTTTAAGAAAACACAAAATCAAGTCTACTACTTTTTGAGAGATGTGTACTAGATATCTGCATGGGTTTCTTTCTGGTATTGTTAGAATCATATATTCATATGCAATTTTAATATGGGATAGATTGATTTCAAGATTCAGAATTTTTCATTTTTGATTGATTTATTTATTTAATAACCACATGATTAGAAGAAGCATTTCATTACAGCATTAACATATTCAATGATAACAATTTTCTGAGCTAAGATGAATCTTTTTTCAAAATTGGCTGTAAATTTTTTAGGTTTACAGTTGAATTGTTACAGTTATACAATATTGTACTCAGTATAAACCCTATGAGACATAAAATTAAATGAGGTTTT
>NW_008343216.1:4623719-4628482 GCF_000622305.1 Nannospalax galili | reverse complement strand
AACAATTTCCAGAGCAAAGATACATCTCTTTCAAAAGTGGCTGTAAATTTTTAGGTTCACAGTTGAATTAATTCAGTTATACAATATTGAACTCAGTATAAACCCTATAAGACATAAAATTGAATGAGGTTTTGACCTTTAAAAAGATCTCCATTTCATTTTAAAATATACTGTTTCATACAGAAAAACTCATTTTTAATGCTATCAACACTTAGATGTTTGCACATGTGTCTCTAATCTCTATGTATCTGATTATAACTAATCACAGTTGGTTACTTTCTTAGATCCTCGGCACCTGAGCATGGACATAAAATCATCAGGTAGATTTCAGTAGTCATGTTTTTCACCTCTACTAATTAACATGAAGCAAAGTTATATGCTTCTTCCTCGAATATAATTCATTTTTTATTTGTTGATTTTTTGTGTGTATTTCATATAGAACATCCCAATCTTATTCCTTTATATACCCACACCCCAAATGGCACCTTCCCATGGACCCCCCCCCCAACTGGAACCCATATACTCTGTCATCCCTGTTACTGTCCACTGTGTTGTCAGCACCCCCAGCCATTCCCCAGTGCTTGTTCAGAATTTTAATAATTACTTCATAATATGCTAAAAGTACCTTAAGATGTTTAAAATTACCATACTAGAATTCCCTTATATTTGATCACTAATTATAACTCAACAATGTTATTCCAATATTTCCACTGGAAGCAAGTCTCTTGGAAGACCTTAAGGCACCACACTCTGCCAGTCAGAGATGTGGTCAGCAAAGTGAAGAGGAGGTCGGAGAAAACAGCTGTTCCAGCAATTTAGGCTGACCCTAAATGGGAACATGAAATAATATCGAAGGAGACAGAGAAAGCTGACAAAGGAAAGCAAAAACCATTCCCCAAAGAGAAAAGATGTAAGAAAATCAGCAGAGTGTCAAGAAGAAGTACACGATGGAGAATTATTTCTAATAACACAAGATCAGATGAAATCTGGAGAGGAAAAAGTTAACAAGGGGAAAAAAAAAAAGGCAACTGTTGAATATCTCTTGAGAAGCTCGCCCAGATGCTAAAAAGAATGAAAGATGAACCTAGGTAATTAGGTTCCGAGAAAAGAAAGAAAACCAAATAGTAGACCTCAATCACTAAGCAATTATTGGGGACAGACACTGCTCTGAGTGCCAGGAAAAGTAATGACCAAAACAGGCAACCCCAAAATAGGCAACCCCAACCTTATCCAATGGCCAAAGGAATTGATTATTTCAAAATGCGTATCTTATAGTACTCTGGTGTACGATAGTAAACCAAAAGCAGAGAATAGAGAAATGTAAGAAATGAAGGGGTGTCGAAGTAGAAAGAAGAAGAGGAGGAAAGGAAACTTAGAGATAATAGGAGTGTTTGGCTGGCTCTTCAGCAGAAGTGTTGGTATGATTTCTATATCAGAGTAGATGTTCCCTAGATAGTACTTACCAGAGTTCCTAGAGATACCTATTAAGAGATTGACACAAATCTCTTATGAACTCAAAGAAAGTTATTGTCCTAGAAAGTGGATTTTAGAGTAGAAAATCTTGGCATATTTCTGTGAGCTAGAAGGGCAGCAAGACTATCCTAGTTTGAAGCAAAACTTGAAAAACTAGTGGCGGGGTCGGGGGGAAAATTCTCATTACAAATGGCTCAGGATGAGTTACATGGAAATTAGAGACTTCGTGTGGGTCTCTCCAGTCTCTTTGATATACTATAATTAAGGAATTGTTACACCCCCCGTCTTGATTGGTACATGAGACAGTAAAGCTTTTAAGATACAAGTAAATTGATAACTGAAAACACATGTCTGCGTGTATGTAAACATTTTGGAGACTTTAAAATAATTTCTTCTTATGGGACTTGCTTTCCCAATTGTCTAATACAAGATCTATTTGGAGAACAAATAGCCTTTGGCTGTCGGGTTTATTGACTCAGCATCACAATCCTGCCACCACCACACTCTGATCCTGCTATAACATACACCTGCTGCTCCAGGGTCTCTGGTCAAACACAAGGAAAGGAGAGAAACTTCTAAAATCCATTTTTACTTTATCAAGAACAAAGATGACAACTGAAGCAAAAGCCAGGTCAAATCTAGCTTTTCATAAAGTTGGCTGAGCCTGTCTCTGTTCCGGGGAAAGCCTTGCTGAATCTCTGCTTTCAGAAGCCGCAATAGATTGAACAATCAGAGTGTTTGAAAAACCCATCATCCCACAAGGATTTGTGAAGTGTTGAACATCTGGCACATGGGTGTTCTGAATAAAAGGATTTTGCCAGGAATTTTGAGATCAGAGATCCACGATTAATTCTGACTGCTTGGATCAATAAAGATTGTTTTCCTTTGAAACAGAGCACCTATAAAATTAGGTAATTTGAGGTATAGGAAAATCATTGCTGAATGAGCAAAGAGTACTTTGCTGCCCACAGAATCCATTTGGTAATAATTTTAGCATGAAAACTAAGACCATTATTTTGATGGGACAAATGCATTTGAAAGCTATGGAAGATTATATCAGCTAAAAATTATATTTGCATAAAATACGTTTTCAGCACAAACTCACTCAGGTGTAGCACTATTCACAGGAGAAATGCTATTCAGTGTAAGCTATTTCCTAAAGGAAAAGTACATGTGAGAATTTAGATTATTTTGTCTAGCACAGCTGCTACTTGTTCTGCAAAAGCAGAGATGCAGCTGATGACAAGGTAGAATGGAACTTGACACCTCCATTGGCAACCAGCCAAGAATACAGAATGTTTTAGCCAGTCTGTGGCATGTGATCCATTTCTTAATTGTTGATAACATATAATTAGGACAATCTAAGCCTAGTTTAATGAATGCAGTAAGTTAAACTGCAGTGCTTGACTATACTTGGAGAGACTTTGTTAGTTTTGGAACATGGAACTGCAGGGTAACATTTTATAAACAGTACAAAATGGAATCTTCCCTTTACAAACTATCAGTCTAGAATTATGGCCGACATCCTAACCCACAGTATAAATTCTGTGCACTGAATAAATGTCAACTGATATTCATGGCCAATGTGCCCAAAATAAATTTTCCCCTTGAAGATTTTAAAGGTAAGATTTATGTGAAGAAATTGGGCACATATTTAAAAATGACAGACTACATGTTCTGCTAATCAGTTATCAACCTGATTTATTTTGACAGGCTTCCTTCTAAGATGATCAGAGCTCAGCCTAGTGTACTACACTTTTTTTTTTTTCAAAATGCAATGGTTTTCCTGAAAATAATGAATTGATTATTATCTTTTTGTTAAAATAGATTCACTGCACTTTTCCTTTCACACCCATTACTTACCTGTCCAATTTTAAAAAGTATTGTCATTGTAAAAGATACAAGCTCTTTACCTAGGCCATAAGTAAAGTCAACTGAATTTTCATACCTCTGATAAAAGTTTTTGTGGTTTTGTTTGTCTTGTTTTGTTTTGTTTTGTTTGAGAGAGGGACTCACTTTGTAGACCATCCCAGGCCAGCCTCATCATACAGAGATCCACATGCTTCTGCCTCCTGAGTGATGCATTGAAGGTGTGGACCACCACGTCTGGTAAAAGACTTATTTTTAAAGGGAGAAAATCTTACCAATATGTAAAATAAGACAAGAAATTTTTACATTTTGAGAAATACATTTTATCTTTTATCCAAAACAAAATGAAAACTTTCTTAAAGTGGAATTCTATTTATCCATAACATGCGTGCTTTCTTTGGTTTTTTTTTTTTTTCCCCTTCAAATGTGCTCTAATGTTATCAGAATCGATTTTGAGTTTCAATCATCCCAAAGGAACTGTCTGGAGTGAAGCTCTTATCAGGTAACTGTAATGAAGAATCAGCTCGCAAAGCTGTTACTATGGTGCTCACATATCTGAAGAAAATTTCAGTGGAAATAAAATTCCAAAGCACTAAATTTAGAGGTATTTCGTTTCCTAGTAAGAGGCATAAAAATAGTACTACTAGATACAATTTGAATTCCAAGGGGGAGATATTTATTTCTGCTCAATGTTCAAACATGTACATTGTAGAAAGCCAGCCTCTTTCCACAGGCCTGTAGACAAATTAAAAATCATGTTAACTAATTTCCAGTTGGGGCCCTAAAGGAGAGTAAGTACTTAAAAAGGGGAAACTTCTTCCTTTTCATTTCAGTGCTGCTTTTACAAAGAAAGTCTTAAAGTGAAAGCATAGGTATTTGAAATTACCCATGTATATATTGGTCTTTTTGAGACAGGGTCTCCCTGTAGGCCCAGCTGTCCTGGAACTCACTATGTAGACCAGGCTGGCCTTGAACTCACAGGATTAAAGGAGTGTGCCACCACGCCTGGCTAACTTTTATATATATTTAAGAAACAAAGTAGCAATGATATGTATTTGTGGATTTAGATACTAAATTGCTTGTTCTCTCACAAAGGTAAGGAGAGTGAGAGAATATCCTTGGTGTCCTGTCTTAGTCACCTGTAGTGACTGGAAATCACAGGTGTAGGTTCTGTTTTTCATTATAAGCAACAGTTACTTTGATGTGCAGAAGTCAACCAAATTGATTTTCCAAAAGTTAAAAGTAATGAAAAGTTCTAGAAATCATGACAAATTATATTTCTGAAATCAAAATTTCTATGTCACAAGTAAACACAGTTTCAAGTAGCCTCGGCCCATTATCAAACATGTACCAAATGCCTCAAGTCGGGCTGTTTCCAGAAGTATCATATGCCTAAGTCTCCGCTTGAAGAAGAAAAAATT
>NW_008343216.1:4619014-4623668 GCF_000622305.1 Nannospalax galili | reverse complement strand
AGAATTCAATAGTTAAGAACAACAAAAAAATTCTGCAGCTATATTACTTACTGTACCACATCTATATTTCTACATTTGTAAGCGAAAAAGACAGAAATCATCATCTTTCAAGAAACACAACTGAAACGGTTACCAACCTAACTTCTCTATAACTGAATGAGGTACATACAAGTACTGAAGAGGGGGACAAACAGGGTTTTCTATTTTCTATGCATTACCTACAACTTTTCATTTCCGTAAGTATAGATCTAAGAATTTTTATACATTAAACTTTCACAAGTACAATGAAGAAAAAATGTTGTGAACTTCTGGTGTTCTTTGCACACAGGAGAAAAGAGAGTTCATATTATAATGAGTTTTAGTTCTATCTGTTCCTACAAACTGTCCTTAAATGAGATTATTCAAAAAGCAATCCATAGCACCACCATCTAAATTAAAATGCAAACCTCACATTGACACGAATAAATATGCCCATAATTTCAGAAACTATTTTAGGAAATGTGGTCATTATATGTGTTTCTTTCTATCATGAATTTTGAATTTGGGAGAAATTTTGGCTCAAAATTAAAAGAGAATTTTCAAGATTTAGCAATGCAATACGATGCTACAGTGAGCAATTCACCGTTTTCTCACAAAGGTCTAATTCAGCACTACTAATCACCCATTTTCTCCATGAAGAATATATTCTTTTACATACAGCAAATGCAGAAGCTTTGTTTAGAACGTGTGTGATTTAGGTTATTTTCTATGTTATCATAGTTTAATTTTCATGTCCATTTGACAAGGTCTGCTACCAATGTAGAAATCATGTAGGGAAAGCAGTACAAAGGAAGCCAGTTCATTTTTCCATCATGTAAGACAGAAACACTGTAACATCCATAAAATAACATTACTAAAGCTTTTTTCCCTCTGACAAAACACTTAGGAAACAATTTCTAAAAAAACCAGTTTAAACTGCTCGAGAACATTGCACTATAAAAGACACCTTTTTGTTAATTCCTTATTTATTGATAAAGAAGTGTTTGCCTGATTTTTGTCACTGTGGCTGCAATTATGTCTCCTTCTTTACAGACTGTATACTAAATATAATCTATTAGTTTTTATCCACTTTTTGTTCACAATAAAACTAGCTTTCCACCTTTTCTACTTGCTAGACAAAATGTATTAGAAGTTATTCTCATGTTAACCCTGCTAGAAGCTAAATTGTACAGGCTTCACGTGCAGCTGCAGATTTCCAGACTTTGAACTGCACAGGAAGTGTATTTTGCAAACATTAAACTAGTGTATCTCAAGACATTCCCTAAATCATATTTTCTTTTTGCTAAAGCCAACCCAGAAATCTTATTGCCCTAGATCAGGAAAAGATAAGTATTTAGCTCAAAAGCAAGGCTTTGTGGAGAGTAAATAGATTTACTAAATGCTTTTAGAACCTACTTAACATTATGTGAATTAATCCTGGAGAACTCAATCACATCATTCTCATTACTAAAGTAGAATTCCTTCTACCTATGAACTCTCTAGGTCATCAGGTTGTTCTAAGACGATAGGAAGTCTTAGTACAACGACAGGGTCATTCTGGTTTTGGCAGCTATGAGACTGCATCTCAATTTCCTTTGCAGTTTTCACTCTTCTTAGTGGTTGGATGCAAAGAAGCCCAAAGGAAGTGCAAATTCAATTTCCATGTCTGACTCTAGAGTGCTAGAACTACTCTACAGCAAGCTCCTGAGAACTTATTTATTAGCTTTGAGCAACGGCATTACTAGATTCCTCTTGGTTTCAATATGGTCTAGATAGAAACAAGGAGCTCCCATAACACCCAACTCTCAAACCCAAGAAGAGTTGAAAGGGCAGCTGTGTTGAGACTTAACACACAAAGTTCCTCCATGGCAGAGGCCCAGTTTGTGCTTGCATAAGGGAGCCACTTAGAAATGTAGCAGAGACTTAACTTTTGTAGTCCCTAGTCAAACTAATTTGCTGGCAAGCAGACCAAGCCAAGATACAGGTGCCCACATCAGCTGCAGTACCTACAGAGTTAACAGACAAGGGACACAACCATTAAACCCAGAGGAGCTGTAGAACTCCACACCTAGCAACGCCAGCTCTTCCCCACCACTCTTAAGACTGTAAAACCACCAGACACTAACTTGAAGGCATGCCCAGAAGTGGACAGAAGGCTGAAAAATCTGGGAGACTAAGCATGTTTTCCTAAACAGACAGCATTACCTAAAAGGATGGCTTTAATTATTGGATTGGATTTCAAAATGCAAAGGGCTCTAAATTTATAAGTGAACCAGAATAGTTATAGACAAAATAATGGAACTGTTTTCCAGGGACATCCAAGTTACTGTGTGCATGAAGTCAATGTTACATAACCAATACAACGAAGAAAGTTTCGGCAGTAAAAGTAATTCTCCCTTTAAACACATCTTACTCATGTGCAAGATCACAGCATCATATTTGGTGAAGAGGGGAGAATTCTGTTACCTGAATTTTCTACATGCGATGGCTGTGTTAATTTAAAGGCCAAATAGTTGCCTTGGTTTTCTTTTGTGCTTTCCCATGCATGTATGTCAGAATTACAACCTTATTCTATAATTGGCACACAAATGGAGGGTTTGTAATGGTATTTTATACATGTACACAGCATTCTACTTTCTCATATTCGACCCTCCCATTACCCTCTCTTTGCTCTTTCTCCTCATCTGTAGAGAACAATACCTTTACCTCCCATGGGTATTTGGGGAAATAAGTACAATGATTTATGTAAAGTTAAGGGTGTTTTATAAACTGATGAGTGCCACATTATGCTTTGGGTCTGGATCCTCCAAAGGCTACCAGCTAAAGGCTTGACTGCCAGCTGATAGGGTTTTGGGAAGGTGGTGGAACTTTTGGGATATGAGACTTAGTTGGAGGAAGTAGGCCACTGTGTTCTTGAAGGGCATAATGGGACCCTTGCTAGCTGCCAGAAGGTGAACAATTTTACTTCAGGTCATGCTACCCACTATGATGTAATGCTTTACCCTGGCCCCAGACATGATGAAGCCAAGTGACCATGTACTGAAACTGCTAGAACAGTAAATCAAAATAAACGTCTTGTGGCTGGGAGAAATGGCTCATCAGTTAAGAGAGCTTGCTGAACAAGCATGAGGACTAGAATTTGATCCCAGCACTCACATAACAAGCTGGTGTTCTATTTACCTAGAACTCCAGAACTGAGGAGGTAGAGAGACAGGAGGATTACTGGGGCTTGCTTCCTTCTGGTGTGGCCAGGAAAACAAACAAGCAAACAAACAACAACCAAACTGCTTCAAAAAGAATGGGTAGCTGGGCGTGGTGGCACACGCCTTTAATCCTAGCACTCAGGAGGCAGAGGCAGGCAGATCTCTGTGAGTTCAAGGCCAGCCTGGTCTACATAGTGAGTTCAGGACACCTGGGGCTACAGGGAGACCCTGTCTCAAAAAAAAAAAAAAAAAAGACAAAAAAAAATTGGTAGAGAGTTCAGTTCTCTCTCTCTTTCAACCCAAAGCCTTCCTTTAGCCTCTGTATATATGTACACAGGTGCACACATCCACACACTTGCACATACACCACACTCACGCACCGACACATACACACACACACACCCCAAACACATACATACATGAATTACACTCATATGCAGACACACATACACATATAAACATACACAAAAAATCCTTTAAGCTATTTATTGGAATATTTTGTTACAACTGTGGAGGCTGACTAATGCACACCATGTCTGACTTTGCATCTTCAGCCCTTCCTCGCCCCTCTCAGCAAGAGTCAGACTCTTGGCATCTTGACATGCCACTTTCTGTCAATATCATTTCAAACACTAACCACTGGGTGTCCAAGTCTTCTTGTGACTTCCAGTAATAATCTTTTTTCTTCTCTCAAGGTCACTTGTCAGCATCCTCTAACCAGTCACCTACTTTCATTATATTCCCTGGTTGTTACTGCAGCTCACATCTGAGCTTGCCAATGTCTCCAACACCCTCTCTGTTTTCCATCCCTCTCTTTGCTTTTTAGCTTCCCTCCACATCTTCCTCTTTTAGGTAGCTTCCATAAGAAATATGAAACAACTTAGATTAGCTCACTATATACTATGAAAGATGAAAATAAAACAGAAAAAGAATGAGTCAAACAGAGCAAAAGAGATAAATAATAGAAGCACCTGCAATAGACATATCTTCACTATATTTTAACTTTAAGCTTTATGGAAGGTAAGTGCAAAGAAGGTACTGCTCTTGGTGGTCATTAACTCAAATTTTTTAAACAATTAACTTCATATTTAGCATTTTTGTTTTAAAACTCTGAAATTAAAACAGAAAAAAAATGTTTGTTAAGGAAGTGCTAAAAAATTCTACTCTAAAAAGCCATGTTATCAGAGGAATCATTTCCTCCATGCTTCCAAGAGGAGCCAACAATGGTCGAGCAGGACCTTTGACTTATCCTCACATGGATGGAGCTGGTAAAAGAAAGGAGCCAGGGGCTCCTCCCAACCCCATGGGACCCCTGAGGAACAAATCCTCTAACGACCTCAAGAGTAAAAACAAATCAGTTTATCTGATCCAATTGTATGTCCTTAAACACCCAAAAGGGAAGTATAACCAAACATTAAAGGGGCCAACATAAT
>NW_008343216.1:4604777-4605341 GCF_000622305.1 Nannospalax galili | reverse complement strand
ATAAGCGTAATAATTCATCTGTAAACCTAAAAATGTACAGCCAATTTTGAAAGAGATGTACCCTAGCTCAGAAAAATGCTGTTGAATAGGTTAATGCTGTTGTAATGAAATGCTTCTTCTAATTAAAAAAAAAAAATACAATTCAAAATCAAAGCAAAAAAAAGTGTGTGTTAGTAATGCATTGTATATAAATGAAAACATCTAGTGAACATGTTTTTGGATTTTTTTAATTAAATTTTATTTTATGTGTACAAGTGTTATGCCTACATGTATGAAAGAGCATCCATATCATGCAGTGCCCACAGAGAACCAAAGAGGGCATTGGAGCCCCTGGAACTAGTTTCAGCCCATTGTTAATTGCCATGTGAGTGCTAAGATATGAACCTCAGTCTTCTGCAAGAGCAGTCAGTGCTCTTAATCACTGAGCCTTCTCTCCAACCCCCTAGTGAACAATTTTAACATCAGATATGCATACATATATATACATATATATTTTTTCAATATTTAAATTAATTGAGGCTTTGGTTTATATATAGTATGTAATTAGTTTTATATATTTAGTTT
>NW_008343216.1:4554968-4604600 GCF_000622305.1 Nannospalax galili | reverse complement strand
ATTTAGAAATGCCATATTCCTAGAATCTACCATAGTGCCATGTCCAGTTCAAATTCTCTTAAACTTTGTTTTTAAATCAATAAATATTCTGTTATACTACAAAACCTTTTACTGTAGATCTGAAAGTGATTCCTATAATGAAGAAAAGTATCCTCATTTTACTTAAAACAGCAGTAATCATGCCTGGCATTTTGAGCTCTTACAAGAAAACTGGGTTTCTGAGAGGTTAAACGAATAGCCTGGGATTATATATCTAATAAACAGCAATGTCAGAGCTTAAACACAGCTTCTCCAACCTCTCTTCACAGCTCTGATCAACTTCTATTGATTGACTAATTGAGAGTGATTAATTACAAGCAGCTGGAGCCTGTGTCACTGAGGGTATATTCTGCACTGCAATGTCATGAGGCCCATTTTGTTGTTACATGCCCTTATCATCTTCTATAACCAAATAAATGAAGTGATATTATGAAGAAAGAAGAGCTATGCGCTGCATACATATGACATGTATTTCAAAGCTGGACAGGGGAAATGTAGGCATATTGCTCGGGACTTCTGAGAAAGAAGGATCCTTAGTAGCTACCATGTGTACAGGACATGAACAAGAAATCTGGCAACCAGGTGTCTACTGTTCACCATCATTCCATGACTATGAAAGAGTTTCTGGAAGGCAGAGTAGACAGAAGATATTCAAGTTTCCATACCTGAGGGGAGCTACCTGTATGGGTGTTGCTTGTCACTTGAGACATTTTCATACCTGCTAAATCGGTTTGGAGTGTTTTCTGCTAGTTGCAACCAAAATATATGAACTGATACACAGGAGAAGCAAGTAGGTAAGGATGAGAGCAGGTTACACTTCCTTACATATTTCAGTCATGTGTAAAAGTCAAATGATGCTGGCATTTAATTTAAGGCTAGAAATATGGGGGCCCTTTGGATCCCACAAATAAGACTAGCAAGAAGAAGATACAGAGGACTCAACAGTACACAAGAAAAATAGAAAATGTCTTTGCAAGGGTTGGTGGAGGAAACAGAATAACCCCCTTGTCCTGCACAGCTTAGTATATCGGTTGATATTCCATCTGGCTTACAGGTGTCAGAAAGAGAAAAGGTTAGGAAGAATTCAGACTAGAAGGGAATGTATAAGCTGAATCTCCTCCGAATGGTTCTCCTCTGCTCAAGAGGGAAAGGGGAATTTTCTACCCACACACTGGGCTTTCTGTTTCTATTTTGTAGCCTGCATCCCATCTCGGGCCCCTTTCCCCACTGAAAGGCAATGGGGAAAATAGACTTCACCAAAGCACAAGACAGAATGACCCACAGTGTGGTTCTGGAAGGCAGCCAGTTCCCCAGCATTGATGTGGTCCCACTTAACTCCTCTGGGGTGGACGCATGTCGAGGCTTAGTGACAGCAAGCTATTGCAGCAGCTGGTGTACAGGGAACTTGAGTGGAGTCACTGCAAGTAGGGTGGGCAGAAGAAACACTCCAGAAAATGCTGAAGTGTAATTTCAAGCAATGCCGCACTGTTTGGGAATGCGGGAAACCACAGGAGTAAAGAGGCCAAGCTGGCATGCAGCAGGCAACAATAAGGCAGGACGTTTTTAATGTGACCCAACACAGAAACCAGATCAAAGATCTGGAGCAGTTGGCATGGAATGCCTATTCTACAAGATTGATTCATTGTGAAAACAACTGTTTATTGCATACCTACTATGTGTTCTGACGCTTAACCTTAACAGTGGGGAAGGCAAAATTCTTTCATCTGATGTCCACAAAATGAAAGCCATCAAACACAGATGTGTAAAATATAGATAATTTTTCTATAATAATTTGTTTCTTTGAAGTCCCAACTCACATAATGGCAGAAATAAGGCTTCCCTTTAACCGCCTTTCTCATGGGATTCCCCTGGCTTCCAGGGACTTAAGAAGGCAGGAGGGGGAAGAATCCAGTTTTTAGGGTCATCATCCTGTGCTTCCTGGGCCCCTCTTGTGCCAGCCTCTGTCCTCCTCATCCATGAGCAAGATCCTCTGGGTCTCCCATGTACACAGCTGCAGTTTCATCGCTCTCCGACCTTTCTCTGCTGCCTCTCCATTCCAGAATTGTTTAGACTCCTGGTCAGCATCTAAGCCATCTTCTTCCTAACCCTCTACCCTACCCTGAACTGATGAAATTTTTATTTACCCTGGGTTGAGGAGAGCCAACATAAAGTGGCCATTTTATTTTTTGGAACCTGTTTTCAAACTCATGCCAGGCAGTTACAAAAAACAGTGAAGTTCTTTATTGACATATCTTTTCCTTTGTTGTCTGTTCCTTGAGGTGGGCTTGCTTCCTGAACACAGAAGAAGGGCCGAAGTTATAGGAAATGTTAAGACAGCAATCCATCTTTGAAAATGGGGGACCATTTTCTTTGAACAGGTAGCATATGAGCTGAGTCTTGAAGATATGTAGGTGTTCGCCGAAAGAAGAAAGCCAAAGAGGATCAAAATCTGAGACAGGCTTTGCCCACAAACGAAATTAACCCAACACTTTTTAATATCATGAATATCATGGTGGTATAACATCTCACAGAAAATGAGTATTCAATGTCATTAACATGATGCCATGCCACAATGAGTGGGAAAATGGACGACATTACATTTTACATGGTTAAGTTTTAAATCCATTCTCTCAACTTAAGAGTTAAAGAAACTGAAAAGATTAAGTGAATCACACCCTGGAGTAAGGCTGCAAAGCAGAAGTCAAGTAGGAATTACAATTATTTTCCTATCTTACAGTAGCAAGTACCTATTTCACTGTAGACTTCTATCACAATTAAAAGATAGTACCTTTCTCTGTGTGTGAAAAGAGGTCCCCAACAACACCTCCAGTTCTAAATTAAAAATTCAATGTTTCAAAACTGACTTTAAAGATTTCTCTCAGAGAATGTGGAGATACAATAGACAGACATTTACTGTTCATCGACCATGAATGGTAAATTTTCTAGCAACAGTGTGTCTTACAAATTCTACCAGCACATGCACGGTGTCCTTTTATTTTAAACGTGGTGTCTGTGCTCTGCAGAAGAGATTCCCAAAGACACACATCACTCTTCCCAACTTGCATTTCAGTATCCTGAATTTAAGTATGCTCAATGAATCTGACAGGGAGTGCTACTGAAGACTCAATTCTAAATAAATAGTTTAAAATAAAAAGTTGTATAAATATCAGTCTGTGCCAATGATGCGGTTTGAGAGGGAGTGCTATAAACACAAAGTAAATTAAATGGGCTCTACTTTTGTGGGGTAAAGGGCTACTTAGACTGGTTATTATAGAGAAAATTTTGTTGTGTGGTGCGACAGCACGTACCCATGTGGCTAACCTACAACTGGTAGAAGAAACAAATCCCACCCATACCTAAGACTGGTGCCACAGCCAGACCACAATTCCTGTGGGGATGAACTTAATTTGCTGAAAATGAAGGCCAGGCTCTGTTGCAGCTCATTAGCTTGTTACAGACACACTGCGAAAGAAGAAAGTGGAATTTAGTCGATGTTCCAAATTCTACATGTGCTGTGAATAAAACAGACTATTGTTTTTTTGATAAAGAAGTATTGTTTTGAATGTGCAGATTGGCTAAGCAAAGCCAGTAGAATTTTTTGGCCAAATATAGTCTCTTGCTCACTCCTAAAAATCCTAGCTTTCAAATTAGGAGCTGAAGTCATTGAAGAAAAAAAAAGTTTACATTCCTGCAGCCTGCTGCAGCGAAGCCAAACAAATGTTTGGCTTAAAGCTCACTTACGACTCTTTCATGGGCCGTTTCTTCAACATGGAAATCTGAAAATACCATGTCTTTTATCAAGTCATTTAATACTAGGAGGATGTGTGAGTGTGTGTGTGTGTGTGTGTGTGTGTGTGTGTGTCTATACGTGTGCGTGCACGTGTGCATACTCAGCAACAGTACTATAGGGGCACTGTCATGGCGTAAAGCATGTGGGTCATACTTGCATTTTAAAAACATGACTTTATAGCTTCTGGCATAATTTAGGTCACAGTCACAAACTGTGATTTTTTTAAGCATCATTAACTGCTGAATGGACAAGGAATGTGTTATTTTCAAGAAGTTTCTTTGGTGCCAATTCAGGCAATAAAAACCTAAGGATGGGGTCAAACTGGGAAGGTAGTTTAGTATGCAGTTGCCCTCCTAATGCACTTTTTCCATAAAATGGCATGTGCTTTGGCATTCGGTATCCAAGTACAGACTAACACAGAGTGACAGCATCCATCTGCTGGAAGCAGGCATCTAGATGGCCGCCTTCTATACAGTCCATTAGACTGGTGACTTGACCCTGCAAAGAGCTTACAAAGATGGCCAAGCTGAAGAACTGAGTGTGCAACAAAAGGTTTTAGGATCGTGGTAGATTCTCCTTGCGATATTCTTCATAGGCTACCCAAATTTTGCTATAATACAAGTGAATTTTGTTATACTGATGACTTTCACATTAAACATAATTCTTAGTCAGAAAGCATAAAATGAAATGGTTTCAATCAAGTCTTTTTATAACTCCTTGGCTACTGCAATCTGTGCCCAGACCTGGGGAAAGGGAAAAGGAGGAAGCCTGCGTGCATTCCTCTCATAGTTGCCTCTGCTCTCCCTGGCCCAGGGAACTGGTGGAGTTGTTTTGTTTGTAGGAGTAGTTTGAGGTTTCCCAAATGCAAAGGATTGTTTGAAAGAAGAGTAAAGACATCACCGAATTACAGCACGCTGACCCGCTGACATTTTCCATAGACCAATTTTAGTTTCTTTCTCACTTTAAAGAGATAAGCATTTTCACTGTGGAGGGCAGTTGTGATGTAAAAATAACAAAAGGTACCATATAATATAAAATATTATTTAGAAAGCAGCTTTTATCAATGAAACATGAAAACTTTGTATTTTATTATGTCTACGGTGTTCTCAGACTTACTCTTCAGAAGCTATTTGTGCTTTCTGGTCGCACTGTTTCAGTAAAACTTTTTCTGTGTTACATCATCATTGTCATATCAACAGTAATTGAAATTGAAGAAGTGCATTTGGGGGTTGTTTATTGCACATTTTCCAAAATATCAAATTTATCAATTCTTGTGCTGTTGTTGAATATTTTAGTATATTTCAATCTGCCAATAATATTTTTCATTTATATAAAAACCTCAGGACAAAGTCTAGAAAGACCATAGAGAAAGAAAGAAGGTCACCTTAAGACAGTGGCTAAAGACAGCCTTGATTTCTAAACATAGAGCCACTTTATTAACAATATGTGCCCAGACATGCATTTTCAAAGTATGCACTTGTTGAGTACATAAACTAATAAAAATAATTAAGAATCTTCTTTAGTTTCTAAAATGTGTATACGCTTACTGCCATTAAATAAGTTTTAGAAAGTAAAATTAAGTTTTCTGCTTCAGCATCACTGTGGATATCCAACGTTGCATCCCATAACCGTGTCTCCCTCGCCCTTTCATTTGCCTGCTTTTTCTCTTTCTGTTCCAGGCTCTGGGCTGAGACCTCTCTATCACTGTGCCTGTGTCTTACAGCATTTCACATTCTTTCTCCTAATCTTCTCTGAGATAGAAAAGGAGATCTAAGTATGTCAACAGTTTATACTAACAATGATCAATACAACTCTGGATGGAAACTGACTATATACATTCCCTTACATTTTCTGCCAAAGTATTTAAATTGCCCAAACCTCAGTGTTCAGGCATGTAAAGAGTTATTATAGGGTGCAAGAGCTGACCACCTCTAGACTACTTCAAAAAGTCTATGAATACATATTGCAACAGACATTCAAGTTGACCACCAAATGAAGTTTGCCTAGAAAAGTATTTCAGTTTTGACACTAGTTTATATATTAAGCTTCAGAAACTTAACCTCAGATTTGAAAACTATTCTACAAAGTCCAAATAACTTCTACACATAGTATTTGCTGTTTTCCATTTTACCTTTATAACATGAGTGTGTTTGGTTTTGGGGGGTATCAAGAAAGTATATTCTGGACAGTGTACATTAGTATAAGCTATTTTAGAAAAGAGGCATGATCGTTTTTATATCAAGTTCCCTGAATACTCAATATCACACAGAGAAGGAAAGAGAATTAGGACCACTGATTTCTCACAACCTGCTTGCCCCCTTGTACCTCCCCTTGTTTCTGTCTTTGCTGTGATTTCAACATCAATCTACTTCATTTTAAAGTATGCATTTAAAATATTTCCAGTACTGTATGAAGTACTAAATGTCTCATACTTTAAAAAACCAAAAACAGAGATGGTGCCTGATATCCATCTTTACAAGTGTTTTTGCATATATATGCCATATACACACACACACATGCATGTGCTCACACACACATACACACACACACACACACACACAGAGTAATTTACCAATGAAAGAAATATGCAGTTGATTGTGAACCGTTTCTAGTAATCCACAAATAACTTTACCTAATCTACTTAAGCTGCTACCTGACTGGTGCTCAATTAAAGACATGTGCATGAGAAGTTATTAGTTTCATTCAGTCCAAAGAGAGTGGACTCAAGTAGTTGTTGACCTCAATTCTTAAAAGATCATATCAGTTTCTAGTCTCTTGGCAATGTGGAGCACCAAATGCTCTTACATTTGGTGTTTTCACTTTCAAAACAGAGACACACAAAATAATCTCAACCAGAAAGAGAATGAACGAAGGGTAAGGAGAAAATGTTCAGAGACATAAGGTTATAGAGAAGAATTAACACCACACAACCCTCAGATGAGGGAAATGTACAGCTATCATTTTTCTCACTTCCAGACCAAGTAAGTCTACTTTTGTAAAGCTCATGTCTTGGTATCTTGAGAAAAGGAGCAACTCAGAAGGAAATGTGCTGGAAATTTCCAAAATACATAGAGTCTGTTTGGACAAAAACGGTGAAGACAGGCTTCTATATTTAATGACAGGGCCTGGACTGCCTGTCTTCTGTGATCACTGGCTCTGTGTGGTACACTTTGGTGAGTTTATGATGGTGTAACTTGTCGGTTGAATGAAGTACTCCCTTCCCTTCAGTGCTGTTTATTCTTAGCTTATGCACACAAAGAGAGAAGAAAGTTGTCAACAACACATCCCGTTTATACACTGAATGCTGCTAAAAGCCAGTGGACTCAAGTGAACCAAGAAGTCCTTGTAGCCTGAAAGTCCTTCCTTCATTCATTTATAAACAAATATTGACTCTGCACCTACTATGTGCCAGGCACAACAACAGAAAAAGGTTAGTTGAGGAAACAGGCAAAGAAGGACATGAAAGCGGTTCAAGAAGGCAGGAAAAAAGAAAAAGTAGAAAGTAGTTTGTTCTGTAGTCTTAATAAAAGAGGAGATTCTTTTCCTGACATCACACAAAAATTTGATTTCTAGTCTAGGTCCTCAGCCATGTTAAATGTGGTTTGTTTGTTTGTTTCTTTGTTTGAGACAGGGTTTTCCTGTAGCCCCAGCTGGCCTGGAAATCACTGTGTAGACCAGGCTGCCTCCATCTTACAGAGATCTGCCTACCTCTACTTCCCCAGTGCTGGGATTAAAGGCGTGTACCACTACACCTAGCTCCGTTTTTAAATTAACCCATAATCATCTGAGCAAGAGTCATCATGTTGTGGGCCTTTTACCATTCAACTGCAAATTATTGTAGTTATCTATAAGTACATATGCATTCATTCTCTAAAACAATTCAAACAAAAAGAATACACAACTCCAAACATACCAAGAGCAGAGAATTGTGAATAAAATGAGAAGTTTTGCTTTCAAAAAAAAAAAAGATAAATTTCATACTTACAACACCAGTTATATACTCATTTTACAATTAGAAATAACCAGATTAAAGTGAATTTTGTCATAACACCTAAATTCAAAAAGCTTTGAGGTACTAGTTTGGGAGAATAACTAGAGGAGAAAGTAGAAGACAAGTGTTTGAAGGGGAGCTGTGTATCACTGGATATCTTTTACAAGGAAGCCCTGTCCTTAGGGGGAAAAAATTTAGTAGTTCTGGCCCATGGTAGGCTGTTTTAATATCATTCTGTGAATTGGGACAACAGAAATAGCACTTGTTCAGAAAATGTTTCCAAGTCATGATTTCTAGAAGTCACCCCACTTATCACTGTGTCAGAATATTTTTCTTCAGTCCATTAAAAGCAGGCTTTGCTTTTATGCTGCTTTCAAAGATTCCAAAGGTTCACTCACAATGTCAGACTACAATAAAATTCAACGTAATGTGAACCACTCTATGATATTGCCTTTCCTTATTGCCTTTCAGTTACACCATTCTGAATGCAATAAAGGAGAAGTTGTTCTGAATGGGACAGAGAGAGAAATGAGTATCATTCTCTGAGTTGAAAAGTCACAAACTATAATACACTAACAGCCTGGAGGAGAATTTCCTACACTGATGGTTGGTTATGCGTGTTTGAACATCTGAGTAACCTGAAAAGCATATAAGATTGCCTATTTGGAATCATGATGGTTTGTATTTGGCATGCATTCCACGATGGACAGTAAAGAGGGCCCTTGCCAGCTGCAAGTGTATCCACATTGTTTTTCAGAGAGCAAACCCTAAGCAGCATCAGGGGGTAGAAAAGGAGAATCAGTGGTCATAGGAAAGGCGAACAAAGCAGACCCTGTAAAAGTGAGGTGCTTCTTTTGATATAGTGCCTGACTCCCAGCAACAGGTCAGAGCTATTCAGGAGGCTGTAAAGCCAGGAATGTTCTGAGTTGCCAGTTGAGTTCCAAATGATCTCAAGCAGTTTACATACAATCTTGGCATCAGACGGCCTGCCTCTGTGTGTGTGCTCCCAGAGCTAAACTGCTTTACTGGAAGGTATGAACACATAATGTAGCCTAGGTTTTAGTGGCTTTTGTAGACACAAGCAGGAGACTGGGGGTGGTAGCACTGGTTTTTGTAGGTGATGGTGGGCATTGCAAACATAAAAGTCAGATCTAAAATGCTCAGAGCATTTCAATGGTGACTTTACATATGGTCATCTGTTTATTTTAAGATGAAAAGAGGGACTGCCAGACAATCCCAGCCTATAAATACCACTGTCCCTAGTCATTATTTTAAGTGTTTCCTTCACCCTCAAAGAAAAGGAGAGGGGGAAAAAGACTCTAAGATTTCAAGGGTAATTATATTTTGAAGTAGCATCTTAAGAATATGAATGATTCCTGTCTAGGTCACAGCTTGGGTAGTTTCTTGCCGAATTCCCACTAATGATCCCTTTGCCCAGAACCTAAAATAAACCCCTCTATTCCTTCTCCCAGAAGGAAAATAACAAATTTCCCAGTGCTTGCAGAGAAATTATCCCCTGCAACATGAGTGAGTCATGTAAGCCACTGCAGGCAAAAGCTTGCTTCTTTGAAAACTCATTCCCTGTCTTCCTTCGAGGGAACCTGCATTACCAGCACTGGACTGGAAAGCCTGCAGCTTTAGTTCACATCATATACTACAGTCCAAAGAAGCTTCATTTAAAGCACATAATTCAGTTTCGCATAAAGTTAGAGTTACAGGTATACCCAAAGAAAACAAAGGTTTGTAATCTGTTATGAGTTCCAACATTTGCCTTGTGGGCTTTTCTTTTTGCTAGTTGTTGTTTTGTTTTTTCGTTCGTTTATACAATAGCAAAGCTAATTCTTATGTACTTACTCAAAACATCCTTATAGTACAAAATAAAGTATTTACATTTTCTTACATCTTCGATGATAGCTTTAATATTTAAGAAGTCACACTGACTAAGCCAATTCTTTAGCTAGTTAGCAAATATTAATTTGCTAGAAATTTATAATGATAATTACATTGATTAGAATCTATGAATTTTATACATTCATAATATACTTTTATATTTTTATATTCTATTCCAACTATTAAATTATTAAGAGATGCAAAGTCTATAATATCTATGTGTGAAGTGCTCAAATCTATTGATTATTTTCTAAAAATATCTTTCCTATTTATATAAAAAGCATAGCAAAATAGCTACTACTCATGATATACTTTACATCAGTGAAATTAGCAATAATTATAAAATTAATAAATTTGTTAGAGATTTTTAATATGCTTTGTTGAACTTCCAATTTTCTAAATGTTGTTAGACATTGTCCCAGTATTAGATATATGGAACTACTCTAACTTGGAAAGAAAAGTAGTCATGAATACACACAGTGCTCTTTAAAATGAAGACTTCTCAATTTGATTAGGTACAGATAGTGCATTTTTTGCTGATGGATTTAAGAAATACAATAGGAAGCATTAGTGTTTCCTATTATCTTTAAAAACTTAGACACACAATAGAGAAAAGGGCAAAAGTTACATACAATGCCATAAGCAAAGCCAAATATAGTTAAATCTTAGCTTCCTGCCAAAAGGGAAAAATGCTCTACTGAATGGTTATCTTGGAGGAATCAGCTTCTCCAATCGAGGCTGCAACCACACTGCCAACCACAGAGATAAGCTGTCCCCTCAACAGCACTATTCTAATGAGAAGCAGAACCAAACATCCTGAGAAATTTTCTAAGAAAAAAATATAAATAAGAGCCACAAACATTGAGGACTGAAAGGAATGGTTGAGGTCATTGGCGATGAAGTTACCTACTTTAGTGGAGTAAAGGAATTAGAAGAAACAGCATTCCTTTTTTTTCAATATTTTATTTACTTATTTATTTTTACTTTATGCGTATCCTGCATGTGTGTAAGTACACCTGTATTATGCAGTGCCCACGAAGGACAGAAGAGGGTGTTAGATAATAGAGACAGTTGTTAGCTGTCATGCAGGTGCTGGGATTTGAACCCGGTTTTTCTACAAGAGCAGCCAGTGCTCTTAACCACTGAGTCATCTCTCCAGCCCTATATCATTTCCTGTACATTGATTTATTTGTAAGGTGGGGAGGTATGAGTGCACTAGTACAAGTGTGGATGTCAGAGGACAACTTAAGGGCGTCAGTTCTCTCCTTACTCAAGTTTTTAGGCTTAAGGACAAACACCTTTAGACACAGAGTCATCTCTCCAGCCTTAATGTATATTTATTTTAATTTTTTTTCTTTGGTCTTTTTGAGACAGGGTCTCCCTCTAGCCCCAGCTGGCCTGGTACTCACTATGTAGACCAGACTGGCCTTGAACTCACAGAGATCTACCTGCCTCTACTTCCCAAGTGCTGGGACTAAAGGTGTGTGCCACCACACCGGTATCCTTTATTTAAATTTTAAGTCACTATTTTAACTAATACACAATAAAAGAAAAATACATATTTATTTTAATATTTTAATCAGATTAAATATATTTATCTCCTCAAACATTTATCATTACTTTATGTTGAAAGCACTCAAAATTCTTTCTTCCACCTCTTTGAAATGTGTAGCAAAGTGTTATCTCTAGTCATCCTACTGTGGAATAATATATCAGATGTTCTTATTCCTACCTAACAGTAACTTAGAACCCATTGGTCAACCCTTTCCTGTTCTTCCCATCACTCTCTCTCCCCCTCTGCCACGCTCTCTGGTAAACACAATTCTAACTTCTATGTGATCAACATTTTAAAATTCCACATGAGTGAGATCATGCCATTCTTGTCTTTCTGTGCCTGGTTTATCATTTAATGTCATGACATCTATTTCCATCTATGTTGTTGAAAATGACAGGATTTCATTCTTTATATGTCAGAATAGTACTCCCTTATGTATATGCACAACAGTTTCTGGTTTCATTCTTCTGCAAGTGGGTGTACAATTTTCCCAGCACCATTTAATGGAAGGCTTTCCTTTCTCTACTGTGTTCTTAGCACCTTTGAGGTAAATCAGTGGGTAGGCTATATGGGTTAGCTTTTAAGTTTTCTGTTTTCCATTGGTATATGTGTTTATTTTTATGTCAATTATAATGCTGTCCTGATGACTACAATTTTGTAGTTATGTACTGAAGTCAGGTATAATGCCTCCTGCATTGCTCTTTTGCTCAAGATTGCTGTGGCTACTAGGGACATTTTCTTTGATCCATACAAATTCCAGGACTATTTTGTCTCTGAATAATGTCATTGATATTTTGACAGAGATTGCATTGAATCTGTGGATAATTTTAGCAGTTTGAAATGAAAATGAGAGAAGAGAGAGAGAGAGAGAGAGAGAGAGAGACTGACTGTGTGTGTGTGTGTGTGTGTGTGTGTGTGTGTGTGATATGTGCATGTACCTCTGAAGGTCAGAAGAGGGTTTCAGGATCTCCTGGATGTGAGCTGAAATGGGTGCTTGAAACCAAACTTGGGTCTTCTACAAGATCAGCAAAGCCTCTGAACTGTAGAGCCTTTTTTCCAGATCTCATAGGATTTTAATGTTTCTTTGATGTCTTTCATCTGCGTTTTATAGATTTTACATCATTTGCAACCAATGACAATTTTACTTCCTCATTTCCATTTGGGATGCGTTTCATTTCTTTCTATTGCCTGATCATTCTGTCTAGAACATCCAGGACTATGTGAAATAAAGTTAGTGAAAGTGGGTAGACCTGTCTTGTTCCACATCCTAGAAGACTTCACTCTTGCCTGCTTGGTATGTTAGCTGTGGGCTTACTGTACATGGTCTTTATTATTCTTATGCATATTCTTTCTTTATTCAGAGCCTTTATCAAGAATAATGTTAAATTTTATCAAACATCTTATCTACATCTATTTTTGTTCATTCTGTTTATGTGCTATGCCATATTTATTGATGTGTATGTTGAACTTTCCTCACAACTCTGAGATAACTTTTACTTGATCACAGGGAGTAAAAAAATTTTTTTTTGGTCTTTTTGAGACAGGGTCTCCCTGTAGACCCAGCTGGCCTGGATTCATTATGGAAACCAGGCTGGCCTCGAACACTTATCTACCTGCCTCTGCCTCTCAAGTGCTGGGATTAAAGGTGTGTGCCGGAGTAGACTTTTTAATGTGCTTCTCAATATGTTGCATTTAGTTTGTTAATATTTTAGGATTTGTGCATCTGTGTTCATCAGGAATATTGACTATAATTTCCTTTTGCTCTTGTGTCCTTGTCTGATTTTTGTCTCAAGGAAATGCTATTGTCAAAGAATATATTAGATATAGTTGGCTCTTTTTAATTAAAATCTACAGGGACTAAAATTCTAGATTAGATGGAACATACCTGAAATTCCAGCATCAGAAGACAGAGGCAAAAGGATGGTGACTTCGAGGTCAATCTGGCCTAAATAGCAAGTTCCTGATTAGCATGTGCTGCAAAGTAAGACCATATCTCAAATTTAAAAAAAACACAAAGAAAGAAAACAATGTTAGGTGAGATCAAAATAGTATAAAATCTAGAGTAAATAATTTGCTAACATAGAGATTCTAGCTCACCACGCAGAGTTAGGAAAATTTTTCCATTCTATTTAATGGGTAAAGACCAATCTCAAGTCCTGTTGGGGGCAGTTTTCTGTCTATAACTCCTTCAAATGCTTCCTTCCCCAGACTTGTAGTTTCTCCAAACATGTACCCAAGACATCACTCTGCTAATTCCTGGGGGAATCTGTGGATTTCAGGGGATCATTTTCTCTGCAACAGCCTTTCTACTCTTGGGTTTTCAGTCTTACAAGTTATGACCACCTTGTTCTTCCCTGCTTCCAGCTGTTTCCTCAGCTTAAGGACTCCCTGTGCCACTATCAAGAAGCTACCAAGGCAGTTTGTTATGTGACCATAAGATTCCCATCCTGAGTTTCTTGTTCCTCACGTATATGACTGTCCTTCCCTTTGTGAGTGATGGAGAAAAGAAGGAGGCTTCTAATCACTAAGTGAACAAAACTTAGAAAGCTCAGGGAACTCAGAAGCTTAAATGGCTCAGAAAATTATAAGACTCTCAGCCCCTTTGCAAAGTTCTAAAGACAGCAGACAACTAGGGAAAGGAGACCCTGTCTGGCTGAGCTGCTTGCAAGTTGTGCAAGAAACTGCTGGGTGCAGCTTTTGTGAATCCTCACTCATGCTGGGCTGTGCTTTTCACTGATGTAACTCACTGAGTCACTGTGTTCTTGTAGGTATCACCTATATTCTTGTAAGTAATCCTAATAAACTCAGTGGATCATTAAACTAAATATGGGTGGAATCATTTCTTTAGTCTGTCATCAATGCCCTATCTGAGATGAATAGACGTTAATCCATGAGTCTCCATAAAGTGTCACATAGTAAAATTGTTATCGGGACAGGTACTGATAGAACCAAAGATGAATTGGAGAAAAATTCTTGTGGGGCCCAGAAAACGGGTGCTGCTACATTCAGCAAAGGCTAATCAGTGTGTGAGGGCAATCTCGACATGGATGCCTCTCCCCTTGTGGTATGGGCTGGTATGTTTCCCTGAGGCAGTCTGGATGTATTCTCCCTGCAATGAGTGATAGAACATGCTGTCAAGACCAAGCCATCTGAGAGTGGAATCCCAGGCTGTCCATCTTCCTTTGCTTGGTATGGGGTGGCATTCCTCCTTGTTAAATAGTGCCTACCATGTGAGTATGTCACCCAAACCACAGATGGACTAGATAATTCATTGCTCTATCTGTAAACCGGTTATGGCCTCAGTTGCATGACCTTTGTTGTGAACAATAAAGAATGTAACTGAGGCTTAGCTGCCTTCTCAGAAAGAACTTTCCCATATAAGGGAGGAAATACAAAGGAAAAAGACATGCAGAAGACTAATCCACTGCTAGCCTCTTATTTGGCAGGAAAGAGAAAAAAAGAACAGAAGGGATGAAGGTACAGTTGTACTGTTTGTTCAGCTGGCAGGACATAAGAAAAGAGAGCAAATTAGTGCACTACAGAGCCTCTCCTGGGACACAAAAACTCGAACCCCATGAAAGAGAGAAAGAAGAAGGCAGCAGTGATAGACAATATCCCTCAGGTCCAGCCTTTATTACAGAAGAAAAGAAAATCCATGGTTCAAGATTCAATATGTAGATAGAGGCCTTAGCAATGGCCTAGTACGGGAAACTAAGACAGTCGGAATACTCTATATACAAACTGCTTGAATTGGAAACATTTTTAAAGAAGGAATTAAAGAGTCTTTCATAGATCAGCTCATGTGGATTGAGGCATGGTCGTAGATGAGATCAGTCTGAGTGAAAGAGAAGCCAAGTACTCATCCATCCTTCAGAGAAAGCCTGCGTAGCCTGAGACAATATGAAGGACAGATTGGTCCCTGATGGACTGGCTCACAGAAGCCACTAAAGACACTTGATTATCACCACCTGAGCTCCCCATTGCATATTAGGGACTTGAAGACAACAGAGAAAAGACAGGAAGAACTGAGAGAACTTAGCCTGAATGCAGTGGTGTGTCATGCCCAGTTTATCAGGCTGGATAAAACTATGTTCGCAGATTTTAAAATGAGGTTGACTCAACAATGACCTTGGGACTGGTTTGGTGTTTCAGTGGCTTTAATGAGCTCCATGATGAGAGGTGATGTATATGAGAAAGGAGAGGTTCTGTGAAATCTGAATGACTTTGACTGGTAAGCAAATTAGGTTCATAAAGTGAAAAGGTAATCAAAAGGGGATAAGAGAAGTCAAATCAGACAGAGGCGTCTGTCAGGGTCACTAGAAGGAAATCATGGCAAGATTTATGTTAAACATAAGTTCCTAGGTAAAAGCCATATGCTGTGCTAGTATGTTTCTGGAACTCTTTAATAACTGAGCAACAGTTAACAGAAGACATATTAAGACAATAGTAAGCTTCATCTGGGAGTAGAAAGTTATTCCCTATGATATGTGGTGTACATTTCTCTCTTCCCAGAAAGTATACTTTAGGTGGAGATTTTTTTCATGTAAACTGGGTTCCTCTCAGCAACCAGAAGTGACTCCTAGAAAGGCAAGAGCCATGGTGTTGGCTCCGAGCCTGCCAGAACCAGAAAGCAAGCTCTATCAGTGGACACATGGATTAGTTACTTTTCAATTGCTATGATAAAACAGCATGACCAAGGTAACATAGAATGAAGTTAGTTATTTGGACTTAGCGTTCCAAAGGCATGGGTTTTTCACGGCTGGGAAGCATGGCAGCAGAGACAGACAGAAAGTCAAGTGCTCAGATCTTCAAGCACACGTAGGATGTAGAGAGCAACAGGAAAGGGGTCAAGCTATAAACTCTTAAAGCCCATCCCAGGTGCATGCTTCCAAGACCCTCCCAAACAGTGGTACCAACTGACCAAGTGTTTAAATACTTGAGCCGGTGGGGACACTTCTCATTCAAACTAGTACAGTACAATAGATTTGAGCATGTCCTTGCTCCCAAGAACCCAAGCCAAGTAACACAAGCTGGGACAACAGAGACTGTCAGGACTGGGAAGAGGCACAGTAGCTTCACTGCAGAAGCAATGCCCTTAGTTGAGGCTGTGTGGCTCATGCAGAAAGACTGGGTTATGGAAGATTAGATTCTTTAACATCTCCCATCCATGCTGTTGTACCCACCAAGACTTTTTTGATGAGATAATGAAATAAATAATGGGATCTTTTATGCTGTATTGAACTTGTTAGTATTTCTCTTTTTGTGGTGTTCCTTCAGTCATCCTTAAGTCATTGACACTTGCTTGTAGTACATAGTTATAGACCTTCAGCAATCATGCCACTCTCTATTAAAAAAGATTTATGTGTGAATGTATGTGTGTTTGTCTGTGTAATGCTAATTTCTGAGTGTCTTAGAAATTTGGAAAAGCATCTGAAATGGCAATAAAGAGATCAGTTAAGGAATTTAAATGAAAGAACTCTGCATGAATGTGAAAATACACTCCAAAGAACCATAAGATAGTTAAATGGAAATAAAAGTGAGTTACCCTAGTATGATTCATTGACCAGGGAGGACCTTGATGTCCCCCAAACCATAAAGCTATTGCTACTGTTGTTGGTTGAATGCTAGAACTAGATGAAAAGTCCCTATTGCTGAACATACTGTATGCTTTGGTTGCAGAACATGGAGAAATTAGGCTGGGCCTGAGCTGGAAGCTCCCTCCACGCTGGCTGACTTTCATAGTGCTGCTCAATATGGCCCCTGCATGCTACAGTGTGAGCATGTCAGGAAAGATATGCCTATTGGTGCAAATGTAGCATCAGAGTTTTAAGTGCATCCAACTGATTTTTAATTGGCTTTAAGGCAAGCTCTACACGAGGGAACTCATATCTGGTACTATAAGCCAGGGTAAAAACCCATGTCTTGGAAGGTCATAAGCCCCTGACCACTGATATTATTTTATTAAGTGGATATGGTATACCTGTCAAATTGCCTTCTAAATATTTGTGTTTATGTCACATATTACTACTCATGTGAACCTTGGGCAGTCATGGAGGGATATCTCTTTATGCAATAGGCAGTATGCCATAGAGATTCATAAATGGCCATGCTCCTGAGAATAAGAGACTGTTGCTATGCCATGATGGCCCAATGCACAGCTAAAGATGGAAGAAAATAATCACACATCTGTATCAGAAAAAAATGCAGAAGGTGGGGCAGAAAGGATGTCAAAGTAGGAGGAAATGGTGGAATGTTGTGCAGCCATTTGTTCTGAATTAAATCATTCCTTCCTGGAGGGAGGCTAGTAAGACTCAAGAAGTAAATGAAGCTTACAAGTCTCAGGGAGCACAGGAATCTTTCAAGTCTCAGAAAATTATAAGATTAGCTCTGTCCCTTTCTAGGGTTATAAACACAGTGAGCAATTGCCAGGGAAAAGAGAATACCTGGCTAGCTGAGATGCTTGAAAATTGTCCAGGGAGCTTCAGAGATGAAGCTTTTATAAGTCATCATCTGTGCTGGGGTAAGGGTTTTTCAGTGATACAGCTAACTTCGAGTCACCTATAACTAAACTTTGGTCTGTAATCAGGACCCTAGCATAAGTAAATAGACATTTGTTTACATCTCCCAAGAAAGTCACACAAGACCATTAATGATGACAAGTATTTATGATCCCAAATAACAACTATAAGAATTTCAGAGAGTTGATAAATAATGAGAGTAATGTTTAGTTTCCAAAGAATTTCAAACGTGGCTCACCGGCCAGGGTACTTGTGACTACCCTGATGGCAGAACTGCTGAATGTTGAAGATGGTACTTGGAACCAAAATAAGTGGTAGAGTTTCTTTAGAATTGAGTTTTAAAAGTCCACTTCACGAAATTGTTCCATAATAATAAATAATACTCAGGGAATGGAACTATTACTTTCCCAAAGCAACATTTTCCTGATGCAATTTTCTAGGAATAGGGGGAGAAGGTGGAAAGTGTGCCTTTACTCACAAACATACATATCTTACTAATTAAGCAATGTCTGTAATTTTATCTAAACAAGCAGGAATGCACATAGAAGTGCCTACACTGTACTATAAGAACTTTATCTAAAGCACAAACACGGAATAGAATAGTAAATTATCACCAAATGGGAGCGGTAACACTAGTAGTTAAAAATTCATAGTCAGCAAAGCAATGCAATACAAACTAAAGCCCTAGGAATATTCTTCACTTGGGTGGCAGAGTCAGTATGGAGTCCAGCACTCCACAGTGAAGAATTCTGTTTGTAAATAATGAGAACAATTCATGAGCCAGATCATGAAAGTCACAACATAGCATTTGTTAAAAGGGGGAGTCATTCTTTGGATAGGGAGATTGTGTTTATGTGGTTCATAGACAAAAGGACCATATTGCTGTGAAAACTGTATAACTTTTGAGACAATCTTAGCTGTTCCCCTTGAACTTCTAGAGCTATTGTTATTTGGGGGATTTTATAGTCAGTTTGCCCACAACTTCTTAGGAGTAGAAAGTTATTGGAATGAATGTCCATGCTCTCAGACCAGGCAAACCCAGTGGTCTGGCAAGGCAGGTATTGGAATCAACTAAACAATGAGTGCAGTAAGTCAGGGTAAAACAGGATATATCTTGGAGCACCATGGGAAATTATTAAGTACCCCAGAAATTCAGAAGCAGTTTTTATATGGTGCATGTGGGAGACAGAGACTATAGAGAAGATCTTAGTAGTGAGGTACTCAGATATTAAGTTCATATATCAGTCCTGGGCTTAAGTCTTCATGTGTCTTCACCTCTAAAGACCACACTAAGTGCTTGAAAGATAGCATGGTGTGGTGTGTGCTTAATGTGACAAGGACTCGGTAATGGTATTGGGAAAGACAGAAATGGTTATCTTAGAGAGTCAAAAAGGAGGCAAAGAATGTCAGATCAGATTGGCGTTTATTTCAAAGGCACAGCTAAATTAGGTAGAACTATATTTAAATACCCCATGAAAACTTGTTTTATATTTTTTTTGAAAAAACATTTCAGAAATTCTAGAATCATGAGCTATTCTGATGTTTCTTTTCTTCATGTCCTGTGAGCACAAACTTGAGTGATTTTCCCCTTTTAACTCTTCAAATACTATATAAATAACTAAACATTTGCTAGAACAGTGCACAAAACACAAATGTAGTAGGCTCTGCCTACATAAAAGGGCAATGGACTCTTCTCATACCACTATGAACATCACAGACTGCATTTCTAGGTTCCTTTGGTTAGTTCTTCATTTCCAACTATGGTTCGAATGATTGGAATGCTGGCCGGTTGTTATGCGAGGCATCAGTATTTCAGACCTTACTGTTCATTTTCTCTACCGACCTTAATTTTGAAGTAAAAGTAACATGTCTTGCTACTTCTCTGTGAGTTCCAAGGTACTTGAATTTACTCTTATTTGTGAACTGTGATGTGATTATTTAAGGTAAATGAACTTTGTAAGGACACTTAAATGTCAATGGTATGCATAGAAAGTGTTTCAACTGCAGACATACTTCTCAGAAAAAAAAAAAAGAGAAAAATGTAGATTCTCAGTAGTAAGTCAAATCTGGGTCACAGTTATTATATATAGCCTCATCTTTCAGCAAATATTTGTCAGGTACTATACAAAATCCAAGAAATACAAAGTAACTGTGATAGAATCTCACAATACAAAAGACTCAGTCTTGCTTGGGAAATAAACTCACCCTCAAGTATGATATAGTGTGATGGCCTGTGAATAAATGCTAAAAACAGGAAGAAAGTGAAGCACCTCCAGTTTTCATTGGATAGTCAGTGGACATCTCCAAGGAGATGTCATTTGGATTCCATCTTGAAAGTAAATACTTATTAGTGAAGGGGTTAAGACTGAAATGCTTTCCTGACAGAAGACATTCCAGCTGTGAGCAGACACAGTTAGTAGCTGGTAACTCATCATTTGTGTTTTCATTAAGTAGTAGTGTGAAAGTATGAAATATAGACAGTGTGTGAAGAATTTGGACTATATCTTGTGGGGACAGCAGGCTACTATAGCTTCTGAACAGAGTTGACAATGTTCTCAAAAGAATAAAACAGAAAACAAAAATTTTAGTTTTCTTTATTACCTTCACTTCTCTTCTAAAACTTTGTATATTGCCAGCTTCAGAAACATGGTAACAAGGGAGTGGACTGCTCATGGAGGATTTGGGCAGCAGAGATAAAGACACTCTAGTCAACAGGAGGCCGTGTATTTTATAATTGATTTTATTCCCAACCCTGAGTAGCAGTTTGCTGCACACTCAAATGACATAGAAACCAAGCAAGCAGTAAAATATTTCCCAACCCTATAGAAATATTCCATAAAGGGGTTTTCATTTTGCTCATCCTAGGAAAAAGAAGCTTCCATGTAAGAATTTATAGCATGATCGATAATATCTTTTTTGCCTCATAAAGTTCCCAATATCATGAGAAAGTTCAGAAGCAAATGAGAAGCTTCACACTCTCTGGTAAATCCTGCCATTTGCAAAGTGGAGTTTTATGGTTGTATGGAGTGATGGGGCAATGGGAAACACTACTGTTTGAACTAGATCCATGATACTTTTCTAGTATTCATAAAAGTCCAAGTAGGACACCTTACTTGTCCTAATTTCTTAAAAGGTACTGTGGTAGGTAAATTCGAATATTTTATTGAAAAATTGATTACTGTAAGTATATAGCTGAGAAAAGTTTGTTTTTTTGTTTTTTTTGGGTTTTTTTTTTTTTTTTGGTCTTTTTGAGACAGGGTATGTAGACCAGGCTGGCCTTGAACTCACAGAAAGTGCTGGGATTTAAGGCGTGTGCCACCGTGCCCAGCCCTAAACTTCTGGAATTGAAAACAAAATCAATACCAAAGGAAAGAGCAATACCAGAAAGTCATAAATCTCATAAATTATCTATTATCATTTTATTTTGAGTATATTTCCAGTGCAACAGAGTCTTAATCGATACACCCATAATGAAACTTCATAAAATAAAAATTGGTGAAATTTTATGAAATGAAAATTAACATCAAGAACAAGAGTTTTTCATGATTTTCCTGCCTTCATATTCTTTTTTGTTGATATATGTTTTGATCTCTTGTATTTACTTTGACTCTTTCTTCTTGCAAGTTATTCATTTTTTGCAAATTTGATTTTATATTTATAAGTAGTAAAATTATATACACCAAAGAATTGTTTTAAAATAAATGTAGCATGAGCAACTGTTTTATTTGTATGCATTTTTTTATATACCCATATACCTAAGGTCATGTAAAAATTCCTTGGGTAAGAAGGGGTTACAAGTGGAAAAGTTTAAGAAGCCCTGAGTTAAATCATTTAACACCTGTCCATTCTAGGTCTTCCACAAAGCCACACAAGTGCCATGCTACTGGCCTCAGTAACAGTAAGCTCTGGGTTTACCTGGCATGGGGCTTATTGTGGCAGACAAGTGAAAAGTGTAGGTGCCAAGTAACAAAAATTCACAAGCCAAAGTGGGCATGTCCTAAGAGGCCCCAGGGCTTTTACTACCAAGCTATTCATTTTTAAAAATCAGTTGCTTAATCAGAAGATCTGAACACTGGTATAGAAAATTTCTCCATTCTTTTCCCTTAGCTACATAAAAATAAAAATGCTAGCTGTTGCAAATATTCCACAAGGATTTTTGCTTCCTGAAAGGTATGGCTGACAATGGAAAAAGACAGGTGTTAAAGGTTATCACAATTATATTGATTTTCATTGTATTTCCATTAGCAACTTTTGTTAACTTATCAAATTATGCATTGTTACCTTGACCCATTTTTTAGATGTCTCAATGGATATGAAAGGCGGTAATTTGGGACCTAAAATTTGAACTTTCAATTGCTGTATTTTTAGTACAACCTTAAAGATGTGCACAGGAAATCATGAATCTATATTAGAAAATACAGAGTTGTTCTATTAAAACATACAATGTTTGCAGTTCACAACTCTTTTTCATCCTAGTACTTCCTAAAAGAATCTTTTTTTTACTATTTTTTTATTTTTTTTATGTGTATGTGTGTATTGCCTGCATGTAGGTAAGTGCACCCATGTCGTGCAATGCCGCCGGAGGTCAGAAGAGGCTGTCAGATCCCCTGGAACTGGAGTTACAGACAGTATTTAGCTGCCATGTGGGTGCTGGCATTCAAACCCAGATCTTCTGCAAGAACAGCCAGTGTTCTTAACCATTGAGCCATCTCTCCAGCCCCAAGAATTTTAAAGCTGGTATCTTTCAGTAATTACTTGGTCAAGATCATGGGATTAATTTTTATGAGTGGATTTTTGAACTGTGTCCCTCTGCTAGATATAAAGAATGAAAATATTTTAAAGTTAGGTATGCTGGCTTAACTTGACAGTAAAAACTTGTATTTTTTTTTTATAATTCACAACATGAAGGTTTCAGATACTCTAGATGGCATTCCAATTCCTACAAGAAATTTTTGAGATTCAGGAATCATGAACCATGCCTAAGTTCTTGGAAACTATGTGTCTGCTTTGGAGGCTGTTGGCTCCTGAGAATGGAAAAAAGTGCCACCGAGAATTTCAACCAACATGAAGCAACTGTTCCCAAGAATGTGGCTTAAGATTTTCAAAGACAAGCCAGACAGTTAATGCATGCAGCTGTACTAGAAGGTGACCAAGAATGAGAATAGAGGAATCAAATAACAAATGCCTCACCACGAGGCAGGTTTGGCTTCTCCAACTTAAGTTGTATTTTTACCTGAACAGTGCTCATACTTCAAAAGAAACAAAGACTAACAGAGAATAGCTTTTTAAAATAAAGTCTCAATAGTCACTAGAATGGTAGCTGTTGTCCAAAAATCAAAGGAATTACAGATTATCAAGGTTACCTTGACAACAAGAAATACCTAAATCCTGCATGTTCTTTTAAGGATAGCACATACGACAATTTTAAATCACACTAAAATTCAGCTACAAAATTCTTCCAGAATAAATTAGCTTCCAAAAATCAAACATTTTCAGAGAGCCTATAAAAAAAAGATAAGTGTGAAGTGTAGGCCTTCTGTGGAATCACCAAAATCTCTTAGCTCTTTATTCTTCTTTCTAAAAAGTTTGTCTTGTGAAATATAATTTAGAGAACATGCAGAAAATAAATTTAGGATGGGCCAAAAAGTATGAGGCCTGTAGCTCCAGTGACAACTAAGAAAATATACGTGTTCTTAACCTCCAGCCTATCTTCTTGGTGAACACATTTCATTATTTTGTAAGGAAATAAGTTTTGACTAATATCATTGTGAATTACTTATACAAATTAAATATGCTACTTCTATAGAAAACTTTAGGTCAGCAGCAGATGTTGGTAAATTCCTACAGAAATGCATGCCCAGAGAATGTTGTCTTTTTTTTTTTTTAAATGGCAGAAATCTGCTAGCTATTCCTGCCTTATCTGCAACAGCTGAGCAATCTTTCAGTGCCACGCGGAGACGGAAAACTTGGCTCAGATATAGCGTGGACAAGCTTGCCTTAATCACATTGCTCTTTTACATGTGCACAAGGACATCAACATTGACAGTACAGAGTAAAGCAGCCATTTGCTGAAAACAACTGTCAACGTTGTCAAGTTTTTGGAACCTCTTATAATGTGATTTGTATGACAAATCTTGTGGCATTTTGTTTGTCAGCAACAGTAGTGAATTTCCATGTATCTGGGAAGGAAGGAGAACTGTTCAGAAGTAGATTGGGTTTCTTTACACAGACTGTGCTAAAGAAAAACAGTTATTAATTTCAAAAATGACATATTTCAGCTAGAACTAGAATTTTTCAAGTGGAAATTCATTTCATAAGCTACACAAGTATGTGTCCACCACCCCCACCACTACCTTTTGGTTCATATCTTTAAAAAAAATCACATCAGTCCTTCAATTTTTCTTTGTTGCTTTTTAAATTTCAAAACTGTTCCTCCAAAACTATTATTAGTATTTCCTGGGACTTGAATCTGAAGTACTAAGTAGCAGTATTCTCAATGGCAATTGGAAGGTTCAATCATTTCCTCAAGAACTAGGTTGTATTTCCATAAAGCTCATAAGAATGGTTGTAATAAGTTATTCCTGATTGATTGCACATCAATATTATTTAACAATGTTTCTTTTAAGTGACAGTCACAGAGATCGTGTCCCGGGACTTTCTCGTCATTTCCTTATTCCTACTCCAAAATGCTTCCTTCACAGCTAGTCCTCAATGTGCTTTGTTCCTATGTCCTCAGCCAGTGTCCTCCGTGTGGGGGGAGTCAGCTTGGACATGCTTGTATAACAGACCACAAATACTACTGTACACATGCCAAAATGCCCTTGGATGCCTGATACCAGATATGTACCCAGCCAAGAAAATATGAAGTTCTTCATATCTACACTAGTTATGGTTTCTTTAGAACAGATTTACCAAAGTCTTACAAAAAGTTTTCTTTTTCCATGTTTCCTGCTTCCTTCCATGTGAATCTGGCAAGAGAAATGTCTCTGCTTTGAGCCTCAAAACTCAATTCAATATAATACTTAGGACCAACCTCATAAATACTAGGTATGTGGTACTTTTCTTATTAACGGAATTGAAAATGATAGTAAAACTGACACCCTTATCCTGCAAGGTCAAATGCTTTGCTTCAAACTTTGTAATACCCAGATATCCTTTTTCCTTTTTATTTATTTATTTTGTGGAAAAATAATGAAAGGCAAGCCCAGAATAACTATAGAAATAGAATGCAAACTATAAATGCAAGCCACAAAAGTAATTTTAACTTTTCCAGTAACCATGTTACAAATCAAGTTGAAGCAGATGAAATGAATTTCAGCAAAATATTTAATTCAACTCAACATACCCATAGTGTAATCAGTTCTAAAAATTAGTAATGGCATATCTTGCATTTCTTTTTCTTTGTATTATATCCTAGAAATCTGGTTGATTTTTTATACCTGAACACATCTCAAAAAGGACTAGGCATTTCCAGCATTCATTAGCCCTGTGTGGTTGGTTTTGAGATATTGAGCATTAGGTCTAGAGATCACCATTCTAGAACTAATCTGTCCATTTGCTTTTATGACTTATTTTCCCTATCAAATGAGTTGAAATAATTCCTGTCCTGTCTGAACTGCAGATTGTATCACATGAAAAACCACATTTAGAAGTTTTTGAAACAGGATGTTCTCAACAGTTTCAAATTCTTATTCTTCTTTCACCTTTCATTCTCCAAAATTCCTGTACTTTCCATTTTTTCTAAAAAAATTTAAATTCTTTGTAGGTACAATTCCTGCATTTTATGGCCTCAAAAATCACTGTCAAATGGTTTCAGTCAATCTTTTCTTCCTCTGCATGACAATTTATCTTCATAAAAGCCCAGGCAGGGTGTAAGCAGCTTGCCTTTTCTTTATTAATCTGTTTCTAAAGGACACTCATCTTCATAGTTTCTGTTTCCTTACATCTTCTAGTTGTGCTTAGTTCTAGAATAGTGCTTAGTTATGTAGAAAGGATGCATAGAAACTGAATACAAGAACTCTGTATGTACACTTATTTTAAATATTCCGCTTATTTATAAAAAATAGCCTGGTGTGGTGGTGCACACATTTAATCCCAGCATTTAGTCCTAGCACTAGGCAGACAGAGGCAGGCAAATCTCTGTGAGACCAACGCTAGCCTGGTCTACACAGCAATTTCCAAACCCCCTGGGACTACAGGGAGACTCTGTCTCCTAAACACCAAAAAAAAAAAAAAAAAAAAAGTTAAAAGTCATAACTCTATGTGGATATGGTCAAACTTCAAACTTTCAACATGTATATTTTCAGTATGATGTACAGGTGTCTGTAGAAAAACATGAACCTCCACTAGAAAACAAAGAATTTTATGAACATGACTGTTTCAGTCTCTTTCCATGCTTACCTTTCCCTAAGAGTTTTTAGCTGATATTTTTAGCTAATTGCTTGCTAAAGGGTAGGAAATCCTAACTGGTAATTCTACAGATATTTTTCTTTGATTCTGAAAACCCTCTTTGCTATACAATGACTCTTACTGCCTCCCTTCTTTCTGATCATTCCTTGCACCCCCTTTCTTTTTCTCTCTTCCTTGCTTTAGCCCCCCTCCATCTTTACATGAAATAAGCTTTCACACTAAGCTCGACTTCCCGCACGCCTCTCCTTCCTCTGGCCTTTCTCTTGTAGCTGCTGCCTGGCAGACTGCAAAGGCGCTGTGGCAAAACAGCTTTGAACTTTTTGTTTTCCCACAACTGTCCCATATACCTAGTACTTACACAATTTAAAAGAATGGAAATTTAAAGTAAAATAAGTTCTTACAAATGAATCTAGCGGAATCTAGAAGTATCACTGGCTCCCCAACTCATTTACTATCTTGGCAAAACAGCAATCTATTTTAACAGTGATCTAAATGTCATGGGGTTTTTTAAATGCTTTTGAATATGATCTTAATCACCATTTCCAGTGGTGTGTCAACATTCCAGCTGCAGGCCCGCTGATTAGGGCATCAATACCAATTGATTTTCTAACATGTCCTGGCAATGTTTATTGTATCTCATTGCACACTGTACACTGTTGGTATTTAGCCAAAGCTAGGAGGGGAAAAAAAAAAAGATTTTGTGTACAGAACACATGAGTCCCTGAGAGTTCTCTAATTCCTAGGAGGACATAAGAATCAGATGCTCAATGTCAGACTAAATGGTTCTTACAGTTAATATGTTTGGCGACCACAGCCTCAAATAATTCTCTTGTCCAGCCAGAGCCAGGGTTACTCAGCTGTATAATAACCTCTAAAGTCTCTTCTTCGGAAAGGACTCAGGATTCATGGCTTTAATTTTGCCACTGATAATGTGAAAAGTACACTCCGTATAGTACTGAGCAAGCGTTCACTCTAGGCTCCCACGCTAATGAAATTCTAATTGTTTCGAAAGTTTAGGAAGGATAAAATGGTTAATCTCCATGATGACAAAAGGAAGCCAGGAAAATAAAGTGACACACTTGAATGAACTGTGAGGAAATAAAGTGCACAACATGCGATAATGCCATGACTTCGTGTTATTGCGCATTTCTGGGCTGAAAAGATATGGCTTGATGGGTAATTTGTCATGCTGTGCAATAGAGAACAACAGTAAAGAGACTTCAGACAGAAGAAAATTACACAAATAGTAGGGTGGAAAGGTATAATTGAAGATGGCAAAAGATTGAAAGAAAGACATTTAAAATTACTGTACTGACCTACTAAATGCACTTGGGCGTGGAATCCTGGCCTCACAAGAAGAGGCATTAAATGACTGCGGGCTGTGACACTACTGCGGAGTAATGCCAATCTCCTGAGCTCACGGAGAAGAAAAACACCATGCACAGTCTGATGGAGCAGCCTCAACCTGCTTCTTAATGAGAGCAGCCCGGGCTTCTGCTGAACTTTGCTAAGAAAAGTTTCATAAACAAGTCTGCTTGTTTCTTTAAATTACAAATACAGTTAGTATGTCAAGGGCTTAACTAACTCTTTAATTTTTTGAGTCAATAAATCTCTACCCTGTAAAACTACAAAACCACTGTAATGCTTTTTAAAATGAATCCATGCAAAGAAAATTTCTCCTCACATCAGTTTAAGGTTTGTTAAAACGACTGGAGTCACAGAGAGTAGCATGACATTGTGCAAAACATTGGAGCCAACTCTGAGAATGTGGAGCACCGGCTGTAGCACCACGGCCCCTGCAGCCTCATTAATCATGCCCGGCTCCAGGCAGGTCCCTTAACCTCACAAAACTCAAGGCCTTTTTCTGTGTAGAGAGAAGAATAGACCAGATACATTCTGAAGATTTGTTCCAAAGATTCTACTCCAAACAGCAGAAATTCCGAAATGTTTCTCCATGAATGTTATTTCCTTTTCCTTCCGGGGCTTGTAAGGCTAGAGAGGTCCCAAGCAAAAATACTTTGCAACAATGAAATCATTTGCCTCCTGACTATCACATATATTGGAACCACAAGATTTCTGGAGATTCAGTTAATTATAAAGATCTTCCCATTCCTTACACATAACTACATAATCACAACTTAAAAGTTTATTTTAGTAACAATGAAGAACTTATAATATGAATATGGTATTTTAAGAAATATTTATTACTATTATTATTAATAATACAACAACAACAACAAAAAACTGCTAAAAAGTTAATCAAGAAATAAATAAACATGATGCACATATTTCTGTAGTACAGTGACATAGACTCATTCAGGTGAAACCCAGAAGTGGCATGGCCCAAGCATACAAGAGTTCTAGCTTTCGTTTTATGAGGAGCCTCCACATTGATTTGCAGGGTGGCTATAGGAGTTTATACCCTACCAGCAGGATATGAGAAGGAGTTCCTTGTTGCCTACATTCTGATCCGAATTTGTTCTTGTTTTTATGAATATGGTATTTTAAGAAATATTTATTACTATTATTATTAATAATTATTGTATGCTGTGTGTGTATGTGTGTGAAGGTATGTGGGTGCCATGACATACTGGTGAGATCTGAGGATAATTTTTGGAAATTGGCTTTCTCTTTCCACAGTGGAAGACCAAACTCAGGTTATCAGACTTGTACAGCAAGCGCTTTTACCTGCGGAGTAATCTCTCTGGTCCAGGGATATTACATTTCTTTATAAAAAACAAATACTGCCCTTGGTGATGTCAATAAATGAAAAACAAAGTGACATCACCTTTTGCAATTCTTTGTCCTACTGTCATATCTACACTGTCCCATCATTTTTCCCAAGAACCATAACTCTTAAGTTATAATCTATGTGATAGTCCACAAATCACTCAAAAATAACGTTCAGTAGTGTGTCTCAAGTATATTACACTGGGGGCTTTTAAAAAACATAAGCAACAGGACTGGAAAGATGGTTCCATTAAGATCTCTGACTGCTCTTGCAGAGGACCAGGGTTTGATTCCTAGTACCCATACCCACATGGCAACTAACAACCATCCGTAATTCCAATTCCAAGGGATCCAACACCCCTCCTGTGACCTCCATGGGCATTGAACATCACGGGTGCACTTACATACATGTAGGCAATACACTCATACACAGAAAATAAAAATAATAAATAAATTTAAAAAATAAATGCTGGGCTGGAGAGATGGCTCAGCGGTTAAGAGCATTGACTGCTCCTGCAGAGGACCCAGATTCGATTCCCAACACCCACATGGCATCTACGAACCGTCTTTAACTCGAGTTCCAGGGGAATCCAAAGCTGCCTTCTTATCTCTGCAGCATTGCACAACATGGGTGCATTCACATACCTGCAGGTAATATACTCATACACATAAAAAAATAAAAATAACAAAAAATATGAAAAAATGCGTATGAATGAAAGGAAATGGTTTTCTACCTTAAAATAATTTTTATAACTTCAGCAAAGCTAGATATGCTAAAAATAAAGTCTTACTAAAACTATTCTCTGTAGATGACACTACAAGGAATATATTAAACTAAGAGATTCAAAGCTTGGAATGGCAAATAAATTCAAAAAGAGTTTAAAAAGCAACATAAGAAAGTCCTGTGAGACAAAAATCTAGACGTGTTAGAGACCTTTAGAGGAAGTGTACACGACCATATTGTATCTCAAAGGAACAGGATAATGAATCTGGGGACATCATTGTACTTTCTTCTACTATTATATCCTTTTTCAAATTTTCAAAATTCTTCCTATGTTATATGCAAATTGTAACATTGATGATAATGAACATCACGTACTATGTACAATTTTCTCTAAAATCCTTCCTATTATTTCATCCATTTCATTAATAATATCAGTAAAACCAACTATTGGTTATTCAATTCAAAATTCCAAAAATCATAAAACCAGAAGAAACATCAGAAAGAAACGTGAGCTGAAGGCTTATGAATATGGTATTAGTCTTTTTAATACTGTGGTGAACAAAGCTTCCATCCTCTAACACACAAAAATGTGTTCATTCAATAAATAGGAGATGACAATTTTTAATGTTATGGGGATTGTACAGTGTATGAAAATGCATATTTATTCTTGAGAAAATTACATTCAAAAAAGATAGTCAAATCTGAATCTAAACCTCTGATATGAGAGTCAAAGAGTCCTTCAGACTATGTTACTGCCTATATTTAATGACTATTTATAAGAAATATAATCAGAGTCATAGAAGTTATCATCATTCTGTGTTGCCAGACCCAAATGCTGACAATTATTAAAATAATAATCATCCATTCATTTACAAATTTGATTATCATATATTTACCATTTATTACCAAAAACTACACTCAGTACTGTAAATAGAGAAGAGAATTAGACAGACAGGAACTCTCACAGAGTCTCCTAGGAAGCAGTGCTGGGAAAAGAATAAACATAAGTGTGATGAGAGTTAATTTGTCATAAGCATGGAAAACTGTGAAACCAGAGAAAGGGTCTGCTAGGTGTCCAAAAAACAAGGTGAAGGGAAGCTGCATCCTAGCAATGAGTGGGGCGCTGTTTCCTGTAACCACCCTCTCACTTCTGTGTTCATACTGGAGATGCTCACTCCCTACAGTCCTTCCTTACTCCTTACTCCTCATCTTCATGGAGTCAGTTATGACAGTATCCCTTTAAGGACTCCTTCCCTGAATGCTCAGTCTGTACTCAGCGCGGACACCCTCTTCATGCTACCAACCCATTCTGCATGCATGTCCCATCTTGAATTTCCTTTCTTAACTTGTTCTCTTGGACTATCAAAGTCCACCCCCAAGGGCTTTTTGAAGTTTCAGGGAGCGTTTTCTACTCTTCTAGGAAGCCTTGAGAAATGCTCCTTTCACTTGATAGTCAGCTTCCTACTAACTGCTGATGATGTCAAGCCACAGAACAAACAACAAAAGAAAAACCAAGCCAAACTTAAAACCCTAACTTCCTCCTTATCTCTGGACTTTCAGTGGAGTGAACAAACCTATTTCCTTAAAACATGAACCATTTGGAGTTACGTTTTCTGTTACCTGCAGGCAAGAGCAGAGTGACTAACAAAATGTTACAGAGAGAAGCATTATTCCTTTTTCCTTCAGCATTCAGCACACTATTTTGCATACATTAGATGTCATAAAACTATCTGGTAATATGAAATAATATATTTTACATATATATAAAACTCAAAAATTAATTTTGTTTTCAATCAACATTTTTGAAAGATATTTTAAAGCAATATTCAGAAAGTGTGGGTTTTTAAACAGATTTTCCTATATTGTAAAGACCATAAATCTTGTCTTGTGTTGTTCTAAGCCTCTTCCTTCCACGTTACCCACTATTTACATTACTCTCAGTGATGCAGAGTTCTCCTACTTCTCTACCCATCCCACTTTCAAAACCTAATCCCCCGAAAGAGTGGCCAAGCCTAGTCACACTGAGGTTTAATAATCTCATTTGAACAAAGTGTTATAAATTGTAGAGATGCTTTTAATAGCCAAAGACATGAATCTCTAATTTTGCAAGATAAAGTATACATTTGTGGAGCCAGTAGTCTGATTCACCAGGACATCAGGGCAACTCCAGATATTGTCATCCATGGCCAGCCCAACAGCATGGCAGGGACCTACTCTTGTTTCATTTTCTTAACAGCAAATACATCTAGCAACCAGTTAACTGTTTCCATTAAGGTATATTTGTACCTCTGAGGGGTTCTGGCTATAGATCTGATTAATGGGATAGGATTTAAGACCATCTGTTCTGTATTCCATTTATGACTAATTTCACAACTACAATAAGCAGATGTATTTAAAAACTGCCTCTACCACCAAACTCTATCAGTATTACAGAGAATACTTGGTGTATTACAAATATGAGCAAAATCAAGACCTTTCATCTTTCTCAACAGTGGATCAAAACTAAATGTAAACGTAAAAATATAAAACTAAAACAAAAAGGTATATGTCACAACATGAATGTTCCTATCTCAAGAAATTACAAGCCCTTTTGCAAATCAGGTTTTTGAGAGTCACCTTTATCGCCAAATATAAATGCATTCCATTGCACACCTCAACAGAATTGTTTGTGTATCTTTAATGTCTTTCCAGGCAATTTTATGCAGTCAGCACCCTGTACATTAGGAAAGAATGATGTGAGCCCTGTGGGCTTATATGAACCTTCATAATCAGACCCATTTCTTAATTTTGCTTACATTTTTATGCAACTGCATTAATACTACATTGTCAAACAAGCCCAGGGATGAACATGAGACACAAGACCCCAGTTTTTTTAAGTATAAGAAAAGAATACAGTCATCCAAGGAACAAGTGCTGAGCTTGTGGGGGAAAAAAAGCTCCCATTTTATTAAATAATCGTGTTCCTGCAGGGATGTCTGAAGTGCTCTGCAAGGCTAATTAGGACAGATCAATGTACGCTTACCTCTCTTGAAGGCTGAAAGGTGTGTAGTGACTACGTGTCATTAAAAATTTACTTGACCGTGGGCATCAGATGTCCATGAGAGAACGACCCTGGTGAGGCACTCTTAAGTTTCCATTTTACTCACGTCATCCTCCATGCATCAAAACTGCCACAGATACCATTACGGTACCCAGGCTCACAGCAGCTGATGTGCTATCTATGTTTGAGAGGGTGGTATCAATTAGCTATATTATCTATAAAGCCATACTTGCAATTACTACCACTTCACAATTTGTCATTAACACATTTGGCAGATTTTTTTGCAAAGTAACATTTATTTAAAGGTTAATCAAAATTCTTAGAACAGCATTTATTATAATGTGATTTTTGATAATTGACTAAATCAGTGGCTCTCAAAAACACCCTTCTCTCAGTCCTGCTCAGTATACACCTCGTTGCCATTTGGGGAAAAGAGATACATATTAGGAATGTTCATTTCAGACCTCGTCATGGAAGAGCATATATTAATGTAATCAGGTGGTACATTTACATGCTCATTAGTAATCCATCATTAGTCCAAATGCTCACTATTAGGAATAAATGTACAAGGAGTTATTCAGAATACCCAGAAATAGTATTTCTTATTTAAACATTCAGAATAAGCTGACTGAAATAAGTGCACACCTTGAATTTGAACTTTCAAGGCACATCACTAAAGCCAATCAGTTATGTCAGGACATTCTTCCATAATGATCTCAATTATAAAATGCCTGCACCTCCCTATCACAGAAAAGGGGATAGTTCCAATATTTGAATCTTTCTAACTCACTGTAGCTGCAAAAATTCCTCATGAAGAGTATGTTTAAATTTTATGCTTTCATACATAGCATGCCACTAAACCACATTAGTTATGCTTTATGCTGTTTAATCTTTATGTCAAAATCTGTAAAATCTGTTCTTGCATGCTAAGGTAATTTAACTGCAATTAATCAATCAAGGAAGTAAATAAAATGCTATAAATGCCAAATAACATAACTTTCAAAAACAACAAACCACAATCTACACATTTATTCTAAAAATACTTACTAGTCATCATTATAAAAGTAAAATAAGTTAAAAGTTGAATGTTGCTGAACCTTTTTTTCCATTAATAGCTTCCTATAAACTTATGAATGTTTACAGGGGTCTTCCCATGCTATGATCTGATAGGTCTTTCTAACTAAAATGTAAGCAACTTGGGGGACATACATCTTTCTTTATCTCACACCCAACACAATGACTCAATTCACCGATGTGTTCAGTTTGTTAAATGAAAGAACTGAATGATTCAAATGCCCATGTGCAACTAGAGTCTTTCATGATATAGTTTAGGATCTATGATGTTAGTCATACTTTTTTCTGGCAAATAAGTTGAAAATGACTTCTTCATATTAAATGAAAGTGATGGCACTCATTGTTAATTCTAGAGCCACCTGAGAATAAGCAAAGTACACTGGTAGATATACTTGTGTGTGTTCCTCCAGACAAACATGATTTTTTTTCACATTTGTAACTTAACAATTTGAGGGATATAGGTTTGAACCAGGATCAAGGAGGCCAATTGTAAGTCATGGACCTGGTCAATAAGAATTCATTAAGCACTGAATGAATAGCACACGCTATGTTGGCAATGAAAGACACCAAAGGATTCAAAAACATGCCCTTGCTTTCCAGACTTCAACTCAATGGTGAAAACGGCTCATTCAACAAACCTTACTGACTGCATGCTCTTCCATGTCCATGGGAGGACAGTCAAGATATCTTAGCATTCAATTAGGATCTAAAACTAAATGCATGTATGTCAAGCGGAAAGTCATGACTATCATTGAAAACTCACAAACTGCTTCCCATTGGAACCTCAGGAGAGGAAGCTGTAGAGATCATGGAAGGAGGCAGACGTTATGAAGACAGCTCAAGCATTTCACAGATCACATACATTATTGTACTCACTAGTAATGAGGCTTCAGAAGCTCCCAGAATAAGTTATTTGCTGTTTTGAAAATGACTTAATCTATTTGTTCTTCTTGTCAAATTACCTTTGGTGATGCAAAATAAATTGTAAATTAATGGCCACCCAGTATAAGGAGCATTGAGGAATTTTCCTTTCACAGTTCCCAATAGTATTGGAGTTGATGAATATCATGATAGAAAATGTCCTAGGATATTACAATAAACAAGAGCTTCCCTCCTCACTTCTGCCTCACTTACCCCATTGTCTAAGACTAGCCTGTGTGTGACTATATTAAATTGAAGCGTGCTGTAAATGTAAACTACATACTAGGTTTCAAAGATTTACTGATACAAATGTAAAATATTTTGATGTCGTATCTTATCTATCGATCCAATAATATTTTGATATTATTAATGGTAAACAAATACTAAATTGTTTTGACATTCAGAAAACATATACTGATATTTTAATATGATTCTTTGATACAGAATTTTATATTATAAGCCACTCAGTGCTTGCTGCTCCAAAGTTAGGAAAAACAAGAACATAGCTCCTGATGACCTGTTGCCACACTCTATTTGAGTGTAAGGAGATCATTTCTTAAGGCTCCTTTTTCCTCTGACTAGCACAAAGTGTGAGTCCAGAATGTAAGCAATTCAACTAGCATTGTGGAATGTCACATTTTCACACCCTTTTTAATTATTTTCTTTGTTATGGCCATTTTATGGTCTTATTAAAAATTACAAAATTAAAAGGATTGGCGAACTAATAAGAGCTAAATAGCCAGTGAAAGAGTAAGTGAGTCTCTTGCATGGTACAACCACTGAAATTCCTAAGCTTAGGAAGACACGTTTTGATGGAGGCCCTTCTCTCTGTTACAGTGTGAGGCAAGATGGATGGCAGGCAACTTCAGCCAGTATGTACACTTGGTACCACAAATACAGAGATGACACTATCCATGGTTATGGCACAGGATCAGTGAGTTAGACAGACTGTGCAAAGGCAGAATGAGCTTGTGCTATGCAAACAACTAAGGTATCAAATCAGACAGAAGTGGAAGTGACCACTCTGAATATCCAGCAAGCAAGTGGTGGTCATTATCATATCTAATCGTACGATGTGAAAACTCCAGAGTAGAAGGAAAGCATAGAGATAGACTCTAGGGAAGCCTTGCATAATTCTATAGAGAGAGAAAGGGATTGTTTATCTATGGAGCCATACTGGTCCCAGAAAGTTATCTCAGTTATGACATCACAGATCTGCTGAACTACACAGATTCCCGTTGTGAATAAGCAGTAACATGAAAGAAAGCCATTGTACCTGGGTCAACATCTGCACCCAATGAAGAAAAGAAAATTGAAAACTCTAAACACATTCTGTGTTTCCATTAGGTGTGATCAAGAACTGGAGGACGTGGCTGTAAGTGACAGGAGAAGACTCAGCTCATTCAGCTTTGCTCAAGTAGTAGCAAGTGAGGAAGGTAGATGGAGCCAGCCACTGTCTCTCCCTTAGCTGGAGGGGTTATAATTCTAACATGGAGAAGAGAAGGTGAATTTTGAAAATAAAAGCATATCAAAATATTTCTAACCTACATGTTAGGAGCCCACATATTAATGGATTTATAAAACAGTCTAATAAATATTCTAAGACAACTGAGGTGTCATAATTTGACAAGAGCATAATAAAATCATATTGAGTGGTTTTTCCAGCTCTTGCTGCTAATACCTACAAAACCAAAATAAAGATTTTTACTAGCATTTAAAAATAATATATTTCTACTTAGCTCCTAGGAAGAAAAGAGAAACTTAAAACTTAAGAAAACTCAAAATAGGTGACAATCTGTCAGCCAATTAAAATAAGCTTCAGTACAAATGACAATATATGTACAAAACCCATGGGCATCTACACACTCATCTCCACATACAAGGCCATTGCTAAGAAGGTTAGAGAAAAGCTTTGGCTGATCAATGTTAGTGGCAGAACATGACCAAGGATGAGACTAGTCTGTGTGTAATCCGTCACTCACTGATATTTGAAATTAGGGTGGATCTTTGTACTTGCATTGAAGCATGTTGTGAGAACAGAAGCCTCCTGTTAACTTCCTATGCATTTTCTTATAAAATATGCACCTTGTATGGTTGACGTATTTTTGAGGTACTTTAAATTAGGACCCATCATCTTGCATGGTGAAAGTAAAGAATCATCTTGGCCATTCTGCTAGTCCACTGCTGATACCATGGTTCCCTTAGACATAAGCACAATCTGATAGGGAAATAGAAGTAGTAGAGGCATGAAAACAATGTATTTTCTATAATTTGGGTATGTGTTGTTTCCTGGTTTCTGTACTGGAAGCTTAGTCTCCAGTGTGGCAATATTGAGGCTATGGAACTTAAAAATTGTTGGGCTTACAAGTAGCAACATACTCTGTTCCAAAAGCCAAAAATATCAAAAGTATTTGGGAGCTTTTATTTAATCCCTAAAAGATTTAGGGTTACCTCTTCAGAGATGGGAATGTTAGAGGAGCAAAAAGCCCCAAAAGAAAGAAAGAGAGTGAGAGAGAAAGAAAGAAAGAAAGAGAGAGAGAGAGAGAGAGAAAGAAAGAAAGAAAGAAAGAAAGAAAGAAAGAAAGAAAGAAAGAAAGAAAGAAAGAAAATGAAGTTGACAGAAAAAAGTAATGGGGAGATATGGGAGGTGTTGGAGGGGAGGAAGTGGGTGTGGATTTCATCAAAACACCTTATGTGCATGTATGAAATTCTCAATAAAGTTTTTTTTTTTAAGTTAAAAGACAAAACCAAACTGTGGGGCCTACTATAAGATTGACTCACCCAGACTTCAATATTCTGTTAGATTAATGTTGTCTTATAGGAAGCAGGTTGGGTCTGCAATGAGTGAGTTAACTCCCAAGAGTGGGTTGTTATAAAAGAGTGAGCCCACCCCTCCTTTTTCTCTGGCTTCCTCCCTCACACACATGCCCTTTTTCATGCAGCGAGTTTGGTCTCTGCTTCTACTCCAAGATACTAGAGACTTGCTTTGGGGATCTTCCACCCAACCAAAATCATAAGCCAAAATAAGTTTTATAAGGTAACCAGTAGCAAGTATTTTGTTATAACATGGAATACAGTATTCCTTCGTATGTATATTATATACTATTTCTTAACTATTATTAGGAAATATTATGATTATCAACTTAGTTTTCTATATCTGTCACAAAACTGCTATTAAAAAGTTTGTTTGGGGGTCTGGAGAGATGGCAGTGGTTAAGAGCACTGGATGGTCTTGCAGAGGACCCAGGTTTAGATCCCAGCACATACCTGGTGGCCAACCACCATCCATAACTTCAGCTGCAGGGAATCCAAACCCTTTTCTGACCTCTGTGGACATTGAATGACACAGGTGCATGTACATCCATACAGGCAATACAATCATACAAATAAACAATTGAAAAATAATAAGTAAAATATTGGGCTGGAGAGAGAGCTCAGCAGTTAAAGAGCACTGGCTGCTCTTTCAAAGGACCCAGGTTCAATTCCTGACACTCACATGGCAGTAACATTCATCTGTAGCTTCAGTTCTATGACACCCAACACTGTTGTCTGGCTTCCATAACCATTTCACACATACGGCGCACTTACATACATGCAGACAAAACACTCATAAAAATAAATAAATGAATAAAAATATGAAATAAATGTGCATCATTTCTAGGCACCTAGTCTCTGCCTCCAGTGCTAGTGTCTTGCAAGTATCTAAACCTGTAGGCTAAAATTGGTCCAACCCATAGAGCGTATTTCAGATTTATCCAGTTATACATGGATCTATCTGTATTGGTAAATGTGTCTAAATCCCTGTGTAATTTTATCACATGCATAGCCATGAGTAACAGTAAACCTCAGCCAAGCACTTAACTGTGTCATCACTTCAAAAATTTCTAACACTAGGTCTGATTCTAGCCCATTCCTCCCATCTTCCTTTTCCCTACCAGCCACTAATATGTTCTCCATCTTTATAATTATGTTATCTCACAAAGCATTGTATTTATATTAAAACCTGCTGGCCAAAGTATCCATTAAGTTTAAGGGTTACTGTGAATTTCTGGTATATTTTATCCTTAAAATTAAAGAAAAAATAGCTAGATGAGTGGTTCACTAGTAGTGTATTCACCTACTATTTGTGAAGGCCTGGATTCCATGCCCAACATTTCAAAAACATAAAAATAAAAACTAGAAGGAACATATGTTCTAGTTCTTTCCTTTGACTATACCTAGATTAAGGATCATGCCAGTAGGAAAGAGCTCCCCTAATTTTAAGAATATTATTTTCAGGGACCAGTTCTAAGACAAACAATTATGACTTCTTAGAATATTTCCTGATTCCAGGTTGAGAAAGGAAATGTTCAGGTTAATCATGTCAAATTTTGTCATATCATTTATCATGAAAGCTCTCAAAAGCTTGAGCATCTTTCAAAGACAGATATGAACTGGTTTAAATAGACTGGAGAGCCAAAGATGGGACAGTTGGGGTACCAATGGATTGAAATTTATCATGAAGATGTTCAGAATGACAATTTTTAGCAACTGTGGTCACCATTAGAGGGTATTGAATACCATGTATTACGTTGAGAACTGATAAATAAAGGGAGAAAACCAGGCATTTATCTTGACTTTTTTGATAAATTGGAGCTCCAAATAAAATCTTGTCTTTCTAGAAGCATTCCTGCTAATAAATGAAGCAGAAATAGAAAGAACTACATTTCCACTTTACAAACCCTAAGGAATAAATGAGTGTAAGCAATGAACATCAACATTTTACAACATCACAAAGTTAGAGGATGTGCTGGATAGCTTTAGTGTCAACTTGACACACCTGAGTTGAGGGAGCCTCAACTGGGGAACTGCCTCCTTTGGGCTGGCCTGTGGTCATGTCTGTGGGACCTTCTTGATTGTTGAGTGATGTGGGAGGGCCCAGCTCCTGGGCAGGTGGGCCTGTCTTGCATAAGAAAGCAGGCTGAGCAGGGGCCAGGTAAGCAAGCCAGTAAGCAGTGTTCCACCATGGCCTGTGCTCCAGCTCCTCCCTCCAGGTTCCTGCCCTGAGTTCCTACCTTGGGCTCTCTGATGAACTGTGACCCAGGAGATGTAAGATAAGTAAACTCTTTCCTCCCCAAGTTGGGAGTGATCAGAGTGTTTTGTCACAGCAATGAAGAAACAAACTAAGACAGAGGAGAAGCATGTTATATGAATTTACTAAAATGTCACAATGAAACCCATTATTTTTATATAATTAATATGTGCTAATAAAAATGTTTTTTTAAAACACCAAGCTGGAAAGGGGGGGGGGTGAGCATGAATCCCCACCCCTAGCTGAAGAGTTGCTGGGAAAGGGACAGTTTTCTTTAGGGTGTGACCACTGGTAAGTGGACCATCCATCCTCCAGGGTACAGACTCATACCCAGAAATACTTGGGGAACTCAAATTACAATGGAGTTTTCAAAAAAAGGACATAATGTGTGGGTATAAGGAGATAGAGTAGATCTAAGAGAAGATGAGGAAGATATTGAATGGGATCAAAATACATTATATAGAATTTTCAAAGAATTAATTTTTAAAACTTAAGTCCAGAAAAGGAATCAGTATCTCTCCTACTGTGCCCTAAAAAATATTTGATCAAGCTCTCAGAATCTTAATTATCAATTGAAAAGGTAAGGTGGAGAACAAAGGAGTTGATTAAACAACTTCATAGAAATGTATATTTCCATAGCAAATGGGAAGCTCCACAGCACCAAACAATTCCATTTTCTCAACAAACACCTAAAAATAAATATAAACTTACAGATTAATGGAAAAGAGGCATACCAACTAATCATAAGATATAGACCTTATTTGAATTAACACTTCAAACAACAGAAAGGTTGAAAATGTATGAGGCAATGGTTGTGTGTTGGTTTAGCTTATTCGGAGGTAATAAGGAAATATTTTAGGTATAATCAACTTTTCAAATATGGCTCATTTTTATAGTTACGCTACTCAGGATCCAGTAGATGACACTACACCCATTCACCTGCAGGCAGTACTAAGCAGATTCAGTAGGTTTAAAACAGAAGAGCACCTGGAGCTGGGAGGGACAAATGGTGTTGGGGCATGATGAGAACTTGGGGAGCATTGGGGGGGTGGATTAGCTCAAAACACATTATATGCGTTTTTTAAATTTTCAAACAATAAAAATTAATTTTAAAACATTTGTAAGTCAAGTAAAAAAAACTAGGGTTAATTTTTAAAATACTGTCTACCAAAATATTAATGGATGAAATAATGTTATATTTGAAATAAGCTTCAAAATAATTTATGGCAAATGTAGAAGGGTGAAACAAAGCACGATGAAACAAAATTCCTGTGCGATGGTAGGTGCTGAAGGTCATTGGGCCAACAGCTCTACCTTTTAGTATAATTGGGATTGTCATAGTAAAAAAGATAAAATTATTTCTCTGTAAACCAATACATAATAACTGAGGAGACGATTAAGGATTCAGAAGTTATGGGTCCATTTTCTTATAAAAGAAAACAATTTTCAGACTTTCAAATATTGGGGATAATATTTTACAAGAATCTTAAAGACTTGATTTGTAGCATGCCTTTAAGAGAGGCAAAGTTTTCTCCACACAGAACAGTTGCTGAGTAAGCACAGGTCCTTTTCTCTGAAAATAGATTAGTCAATAAAGTAGATGGCTACATTACTGAAGACACTAAAAAACATAAAAAGAGACAATAAAACTGGGTCTACAAATGTGGTTGTTAGTTGTCTTCTAATTTTTAAATATGAGAAGTTTATATATGAGACGTTTAATAGAGAATGTCTACCGTTCAAGAGTATCCTTTCAAATACTATGTACATAATTCAATTTGCTATCCTTACTTGCTTGTCTGTTTGTTAGTGCCAACTGCAGTTTCAACTCACAAATTTTAGTTTTTAGTTTCAAGGTGAGGATGAAGGATCTTTGGAAATGTTCAAAAATTTTTGGAGGGCCAAGTGTAGTGGTGTACACCTTTAATTCCAGCACTGAGGAGGCAGAGGCAGGTGGATCTCCATAAGAAGGAGGCTGGCCTAGTCTACATAATGAGCTGCAGGTTGAGGCTCCAGAGAGACCCTGTCTCAAAAAACTCAACCCAACCCAACCCAAACCAAACCAAACCAAAACAACAATAAAATATATTTTATAGATGAACATATATGTATACATATAAATAATATATGAGACTGGGGAAACGGCTCAATGGATAAAGCACTGTCCCAAAAATTGTGAAGACTGAAGTTTGAATTCCCAAAACTGACATAAATGCCAGGAGGCATGTTAGCTGCATGGAATCCCAGCACTGTGGAGGTAGAAGACAAGGGATTCTGGGGGCAAACTGACCAGCTAAACTAACCAGAATTTATAAGGTCTGGGTTAATTGAGAAACCCTGCCTCAATAAATACAGTGGGGAGTGATCAAGGAAGATATCAATTTCAGGCCTCCACATACATGAGCATAGATGTGCATGTATACTACACACGTGTAAACATACATACATATATACATACACTATGCAAGCAAAAATAAAACAAAAAGTATTTTTCAAGTTAAATAATTTATTGGAAAGTATATTTTATCCAGATTTTAACTGTAATACAGTGGGAGGGACCATTTGAGCAACTTGTCCAGAGTTTTGCCAAAAAAAGTTTCTCTGCTTATCTGAAACCTATCCATGCAAAAGGACATGACCCAAGTCCAATAAGTGTAGTTTCTGAAACAATAGATATTACGTCTCCAATTGAAATAGACATTTCATGGTCTCTAGGTTATCTTCCAAATAACAAGCACTCAAGAAATATGTTAGTGATTTTAATCTATGCTCACTTTAAACTTGAAATATGTTTGCAATTATTTTGTCTATAGTTATTTTACTTGCATTATTAATCAAACATTATCATACCTGCTAATGCTCACTTTCAATGAATGCTGAAAAGGCTACGGAGAAAATATAAACCTTGATGCATGCCTTGGCAGTGGAGTCCGCCGCAGAGGAACAAAGCTGGTGATCATTTTTGCAGGCTGATCACATATTCGAAATTATTTGCAAAGAAATTGTAACTGAATCTTCCAAATATTTATCACCATAGTTAGAATTTTCATTAGAATATCTTTCTAATGCAATAGTGTTTATAATGATCATTTTTAAAGTTGCTACCCTGAGTTTATAAAGCAATATTACAATGTCTTTCCATTAACAATATTAAAAACATTCATCTCCAGAAAATGTTGTAAAGAAATTATACTACAATGATGAACTAAATATTTAAGTAAATAAAAAATGGTGCTATATGATAGAATATCAAAGAACTTAAAATTCTTTGCAAAAGGACATTTTAACTTCTGATGAAAGCAGAATAATAGTCTTTGAAACTTAGCCAGTCATATGATAATAAATTTAAAATCCACCTCCGTGAATATCAGAGCACATTTTCCCCTTGGGCATTGATGATCTTTGTCATGGGTCACGGTAGTTGACGTGCATTTTAAAAGGTCTGGACTAGAACTATACCGTTAACACTGTAGCCATTAGTCATACGTGGTCTCTGGAACTGCAATAAATTAAATCAAAATAAGAAATTCATTTTCTTTGTTACACCATCCACATTTTAAATGCTCCATAGCCACATGTGGCTAGTGGTTACCATATTTTAAAGTACGATACAGAGTTCTATCATTACAGAAATTTCTGTTGAACAGTGTTGGTCCACAGTAGAGAGTCCACTGTCTATGAATAGAAAATGTCAAATGTCTGTGTATCTTTCCATATGTTCCCTTGCACTTTTGTATAAGAGCTTGAGTTTATTGAATTGATATGATATTTAAGAATGGATGTCCTAATATAAACAATTAAAATTATGCCAAGAGATTACAGGGTTGGTTTCTTGTTCAGCCTCTGTATGAGAAAGCATCTCAAAACTTTCCTGTTCTTCAATGAAATAAATTGTAAGGGTTACCAGTATTTTTGGCTACTGTGTTTTTGCATTACAAGGATCTAAGCTAACCTTTCTGTGCCTTAAACTTCACTCAAAAGTAGCCAAACCTTTATTTTGCAGCAAGGAATTTCTATTTTAAATAGTAGCACTTCAGATCTCAAACTCTGTACTTGTAAACTTTGTCCCTAGCATAAAAAACAAACTTCCTAGGGTTTCTTAGGTTCAAAGGTCTTTGTGCTGGAACTAAGAAGCTCCAGCAACGTTCTTAGTCTTAACTCAGAAAGATGAATTTTTACATATAAAAAGATGGAAATATGAAAATGCATAAAGAGTATAATTTGATGTCATTGTATGATAAACTGAACTGTTGCTAAGTTAGATATTGAAAATGAAGAGTCTTAACACTATGAATGAGGTCATCCTTACCAATTATGCTTAGAGAAGAATCATCTTGCAGAAGAAAAGTGAAAGGCACCATTAACAAAAATAAATGAAAATTATGTGAAAAACTCTAAACTATGAGGTGAAACCAATTGTTTTTAACTGTAACTCCTGAAAACCTTGATTAAAAGTAGGATGTTGGTGCAACAGTGGCATTTTTATGTTGGGCGTAATCAACAACTATCTAATTAAACTTATGGCCCACTCAGTTGGAGGGAACTCATGTATGATACTGAAAACATATCCAAATACACATGAATGAAGTGGTCATAGATTCTAGAGAAAAACCTCATCTATTACAGTCCTAGAGAAATGTATTTTACTGTATGCTAAATATGTGTCCTTATATTTACAAATATACTCATCAAAGAAGCTTCTTTTTTGCTACAGATAGAAACTATTACAGAGTTCTACAACTGGTCAACACAGAGTGTTTCTGAGCTGACTAGCCCTAAGTGACACAGCTACAATGCAACCTCTATACTTAAGGCTCAGGGAATATAGTAGAACAGGGAGCAGAGAAAATAACATGGGGCAGAGAAAATAATACGCAACAGATGGTGATTAACACAGAAAGTCACAGTTGGCTAAAATGTAGAGAATAAGAAACAACAGAATGGGTGTCCCTGGAAACAACTCCTGAATAAATCTCTGCCACCCAGGACTCAGGGACCACTGGGAAAGAGGGAATGGAAAGATTGAAAGAGCCAGGGGTGGTGGATTACCACAAGGGAACAGAGTCTTCCGGGTGGCTGAGAACTTGCTCATAAGAACTTACAGCAATGGTGACAGCATGCACAAAACCCATGCAAACTTAAACCAGAAAAAAAGTGGGGAAATGGGTAAGAAGCCCCAACCTTAGCTGAGAAAATATTGGCAACTGATCACTACTGGGTGAGGACGAGCTGGTCTTTAAGAGAGTGAATTTTGATAGGTTGACCAGGATCCAGTTATGAATTCACACCCAGGGACATTTAGGGACACAAATTTGACTCAATAGGCCTTAACACATATGACAGAATGCATGAAATTCAGCGGGGGAGCTATGGAGGGGTGCAGATGGGGAGAGGGTCTAAATATCTTTAAGATATATTGTATGAAATGATCAAATATTCAACAAAAATTAAAAAGATAAAAGATATCTTAGTATAACTACAAAAACATAATTTTAAGCTACTTATTGGATAATATTACTGAACTGATCATAATTCCTTTGGTGTGAATGTGGTTAGAAATGTGTTGCAGAAATTCTGGTTCATGGACGATATATACTGAAGTATTTAGGTGTTAAATTGACAGACTAAATTGATTAAAATGTAGTTCTAAACAAAACCAAAGAAAGTAGTACATCTGTATTTAAGATTAGACAAATCATAGAGGTGATCTGGAAAACAAAAAAAGAAGTTCTATAATTATGAGTTATTTTAAATTTTACATATTTTCATGAAATACTATGCAAACATAATAGTAACTTCATATTAAAAATAATTTAATATTAAAAATGGTGCTTATTTTAAATTAGCTAGTTCTAATTTTAAAAATAACTGAAACCCAGATAAGGAAACATTCAATAGAAATTTCATTTTATTTTCAAATATTTTAGTAATTGTCCCTTTTCAACAGTAACAATATGTTTATTGTGTGGGGATTATTTTTCCACATTAGATTTCATAACTCTTACATGAAGTAGTACTTTGGAATTAGCTACAGAAACATGCATTAGTTTGTGCAGAAAGAATGAGAAGAAGGAAGGAATGAGGGAGGGAGGGGAAGAAGGGAGGGTGGGAAGGAAGAAGGGAACTAAGGAAGAGAAAGAAGGAAGGAAGAAGGGAGGGAGGGAAGGAGGGAAGGGAGAAAGGAAAGGGAGGAATACGCTAACTTCTTATTCCTTCCTCATACTGATTTTACTTACTTTCAGGATTCTTTGCTGGAATAAAATACATAACCTCATTTCTGTTCACTTGTTCACTCCTCAAGCAAATCTGAAGCCATTCTTATTAACATTTACTAATGAAATATTAAGATAAAGTTTGTTTTTCATTTTTAAATTTAGGAATGCTTCACTAGACTTAGGTAACCGCTCCTGACACAGGCCTTTGAAACATGTCTTGTTAGATACTAGTGGGTCTTGGAGACGTTTGAAACTCTCAGTTCATTAAGACTTTGAGTAGCTGTTTTGTATGTAAGAATGAGAACTGATGGAGAGGTTGGGACGAAACACATAATTTTATGAAATATGAGGAAAACATAAGGGTTTTGTTATGACGCACATAACAATCAAGAACCTGTTTCTTTTTAGCAAGCTCCAAAAAAGTACCTCCCGTATAATTATTAAATAAAAACACTCACTTATTCAGTACTCAGCTAGCTTTTAAACTCTGAATAAGAGAAGTACACAGTGAGAGGGGTACTTACATGGTTTCCTTGGATACTGGATGATGCCATTCAGGTCTATGTTTTTATCTGAAAGTGGTGCCCTGCAGAGAAATGAGGCCTGGTGAGTGGCTGTTTATACATAGTAAGTAAATAGGAACCTTGTTTATTTTACAAAGCATTTTTTGTTTTGACCCAGATTTCCTTTCCTCACCATACTCAACCATTGTAAATATCAGTAATATGGTAGAACAGGTACTTTGCACAACTCTTTTTAACTTCACTTAAGAAATCTTAATTATTATGGCAGAAGCGCGGAAAGTTTTGGCAAAGCAGGCTACTCTTTAGGATGCTTTATACAGCTGGACTATTATATTTATGTCAGATATATTAATGAATACTGCCTGCCTCTCTTTTTCTTCAAAGGGAATTTTTGTCAAACCACTAATAAAGAAATTAATCTACAAATTCTCCATTGATAAATGATAAGTGCTCTTACCTTAGCCAGTCAGCAAAGAACCATCAGTCTAGTGAGCTTCTAGATTGCCCACAGACATGAGTTTTCATTTTAAATAGTGCTGTGGCATCCTAGAGTCCCAATAGTTTAAGCACTATGACCATCCAATTTTGACACTCAGTCTCTTAGAACTACATGCTTTCTAATTTTGGGAGCATGATTAATCCCTCCTATGTGATAAGTTTTAACCTTCTAATATTTCTTTGGATCGAAAAGAGAAAATGAACTGCCTCAAAGAATGGCAACTACCTTTAATGCTTAACACAATTTAATAAACTGAAATGAAGTAAGTGTGTGCTATGTTTCTATTAAAAAGTTTCCAGCCACAATTAATTGAACAAAAACTTGTCTTGTTCCAAGATTATTCTTGGAAATGTAATTTTAAAGCCTGTGTGAAATAAGGAAACCTAACTTTTTTATACCATATGAAAGCAATTTCATTTTTTAGGAATGATTTTTGGATAGGCTTCCGATTGGATATTTTCCATTGGAACTAGCAGTGTTCAGGCTTGGGGTGGGGGTAGTAATTCTGTGTTCTTTTGCCAGCACTGACAAAGGTCTGGTTGTCAATGATACCTTTACAGCTAAATTTACTCTAGAGTGACATGGACAGGTGCAGCTTGGCCTGCCAGACACTTGTGCAGAGGGATCACGCATCTCACCGCTTGACGATCAAGGGGGCAAAGCCTCGGTCTTCATAGAAAAGGAGAGGAGGCAAACGCAGCCCAAACTGGGGGGTTTCTCTTCAAAGCCAGCTGGTCTGGCTTTATTCTACAGGAATTTTTTTACCTGTCAGAGTTTGGACAACAAAGCCCTCAGCAGGTGCTGACGGGTACAACTTCCTGGAGAAGCAGAAAGGCACTGGTGAGTTTCAATTGCCAAAATATATTTTTTTAATCTCTAAAAGTTGATTTTGTTATCTTAGAGGAGACACTGCTGAGGTACCTGTGTCCACAAAGCTAATGAGACCTGTGGAATCAGAGCCAACGAACTCAATAGTGGGTTTGCCTGGTGCACGAAATAGAGCCATTACCACGGGGCAACTTTTGAGATTTTAAAAAAAAAATGTAAAAGAATAATTTGCATTTTAAATACTGGTCTCTGATTACTATCTTCAATGTCTAAAGGATAAAGTGTTAATAGATATCACACCAGACTAAAGAAATAGCATTCTAGGTCCATTTTAATCTAGTTGTCATAATCGTCTCTGAATAAAATGTCATTTTCTAATAAAGCTACAAAATCAAAATGTGAAATGGTACACGCTTTTTCAAAATTACCGTGTGCTGTTATTTTAAGTGTGTGTACATTATAGGAATATGATTACAGAGCATATGAAATTAACTTTATATTTTTGAAATGTAATTGAACAGATTAATTAATTAAAAGGAACATTTTCTCATTATAACAGGGCTTTAAAGAACAAAATCTTTAGAATAAACAATAAAGGGAATAATAAAGCATGTTTTTATGTCATTGATTTCCAAAATTAGTACATTTATATATTTGGCATTTTTTATTTTGTAAATTCAAAAGTTGGGTAAAAATATTTTTTTCAGAACAGGATTTTAATTAATGCAAAAGAGGGAAAAATGAGACCACATGTTAGGACATATTTTTAAAAAGTGATTCTATTTCAAGGACTCATTCTTTTAACTATGCTTCACAGCATTTCTCAACAAATTGTTGTATTATAGTAAATTGAAAACATTTATTTAAGCAAGTAAGCAGCTCAAAGCTAGAGACTATACATAGTAAACATATGAAACCATTTTAAAAAGAAAATTCCATATTCACAAGCAACATGGGCTAATGAATGTAAAAGACACAACAGCATACATTGATCAAGAATGCTATAAATTATTATGCATTAAAATCAATTTTCTGGGCTGTGGGGGGTAGGATTGGTACTTAAGAAGAGAAAAGCTCCTACAAATATAAATTACTAAGACTACGAAGCAAATGTTTTATTCTGAAGGTACCATAAATAATTTTCAATCTACATGCTTAATACATATTTGTAAAGTGGGAAAAATATAAAATCTGACTTTTGTTGATGACTACCCTATCTAAAACAATTTTTAAATCAAACATGGTTTGAGCCTGGCATAAATTTATACAGAGGCGTAATTTCTATTTAAAAATATGAAGTGTTTGTTTAAAATACCAGAAATGCTCTACACAACCAGAAATCAAATTCTTAAAAAATACTCTCTACAAACATCTTCATGAACCTATATTTTAATTAAAATTCAAATTTACTTCTTAATATAAAATATTACATGTATTCTTCAGATTATCAAAACAGTGGTTCAACTATTATTTTCTCAGATGTTTTGCCACATTTTATTAATGATTCTGACAAATGGGTGATCAAAGTCACTGATTTTTTTTAATCTAGTATCATTAGTCTCTTAAAGAATGAGTTATCTGCAACTAGATAATTTTCCTCTCTTGTTAAATACTATAGTCTTAAAGAACCAGAGTGGTCATTTTGAGGATCATAACTATTTGTTGAAAAACATATACTCTTAGGTCAGCTTCAGAATTGCACTTGTTAAGTTTTCATGCATTTGTATTGGCTATATTTATCACATTATCGTTAACACTGAGTACAAACAACATAATTTCTGCCAAGCTGTTCTTTATGACTCTCAGCTTTTTTT
>NW_008343216.1:4508058-4554932 GCF_000622305.1 Nannospalax galili | reverse complement strand
TTTTTTTTTTGAGGAGCAGGACCTATTAGAAAAACAATGTTAGAGTCTAACTATTCAAAATATCCAAAAGATGTAACATTTTAATTGTGTCATGGATCAGAGACATCCTCTGAAAATTCCATGATGTTTCTCTTTTAGTTATTACAAGTTGGTTAATAATCCTTAATTATAACAATCCATAAATTAGAAATGGCAGTATGTTTGTTTGTCCTAGAAAATCTTCAAAAATACCTATGCCAACCCTTAGTGTATCAGGAGAGGTTCCTTTAATAGTCTTAACAGGAAAGTGACTGAAAGTGACAGTGACTCATACTTGCCTTGAGTTTTTAATTTTAAAGTTTTGCATTTTAAGCATCATTTGCAATATATCTCTATTACTTAAATATATTTATTTGCAGTGGAGGAAAATTCGTCTCTTGCTTCAGAAAGTCACTCAAAAACCACTTTGTTCACTTTGTGTATTAAGAGGAAAACTGTTGATTCTTCCAACACTTAACAAATAATTAACAAATTGCATGGTCATCTCAATCTCTTTAATTTAAGAACAACAGAGTTTTCGTGTGAAATAGTTTACTTGTGAGTATTTTAAGAAACAAAAAATATTTTGGCAGCTTTATATGTATCTCCTCATTGACCAAACACCTGACTGACAGCTGTCACCTGTCACAGGCCAAATGTAACTCAGTAAAGATAAAAATGACATATTACTCATCCCTGTTGATAATACCTGGTGCCAGCAAGTTTACAAATCAGAATACCTAGACTATAGACAAGAAGAATAAAAGAAGAATCATTCCTTCTGCCCAGCGTCCTCCTCTGTCATTAACTCACTTTCCTTTTCTTTCATGTTTGTCCCATTTTTCTGCATGCCTATGCATATTTCACATGTAGAAAGAATTAATTTCTGAAAAAGAATTTTCAAAGGTAACACACCTATAAAATACTGAGCATCCAGGTCATGATGTTCATACCTGTCCTTGAATCACATTTCCTTTTGAGCTCATGAAATCTTTAAGAGTTATGGGAAGAAGGCTTTGAAGCTATCACTTCTCATTTAAAAAAATTTCACTGAAGGACAAAAATTTAAGCCAAGGTCTCTGAGATGAGAATGTAGATGCAGATTCAGGCTTGCCTCCCAATTTTATATTCACTGTGTTTTGTTTTGTTTTTTTCTTTAACTTTTCTTTGACTTTAAACATGTGGACAATCAAATCACCAAACTGAAAGGGAAAAATTCATGTGAGTAACATTACTTTCTAAATCTTTTTCCATCACCAAGGAATACCTGATCATAGGAATATCAATATATGCTTATCAGAGCATATTAAAATATGGTGCAAAAAAAATAAAAGCACAAACACATCGAAACAGACACATTACAAGCTCTTTCAGAGTCTCCTCACCATTTACATGCATTTACAAACTGAAAATATTTAGGAATGTATTTGCAATAACAGTAGTTTTAGAAAAATAATAATGCATATATAGAAATCAAAGGTTTAGCTTGGCTTTTCTGAAAGGCTCTGGAATAATTATAAATCCTAAATACATGAAAACATCAGCTTGTGTATGATATGCAAGAGCAGAAAACATTTTAAAACTTGTATGACTGACTTAACTAGCTAGTTCTGTGTGCATATGTGTGTGTGTGTGTGTGTGTGTGTGTGTGTTAACAAACCAAAATGGACCCCAGACGTTTCATGTGTGTGCCCTAGCAAGCGCAGAAACCCTACTATTCAATATTCTTTTATTAATATAAGTATCTGATAGTAATATAATCATTGATCATATTATTAAGTGTTTTTAGATGTTATTTGTTGATAATGCTGTACAGTAAACTAGCTCAGTCAAGATTATGAAAATGCCAATATTCAAACAAATATTCCTATTCTCGCCCTCTAGAAAAGAAATAGTTTATGTTAACCTATGAGATTCTGATTTTCAAAGAATTTATCTTATCCATGGACTTTAGAATAGCACTTGCCTAAAGAAATACCTAGACATACAAACAAAAAAGAAGGAGCTAAAATTACTGATAGAAATATGTGGAAAAGGATGGCCACTGTTTCTGTCTAAAAGATTGGCCTAAAGTAATCAATGGTTTCATAACTAACAATACTAATTAACAACTAAATTGCATATCTAAATTTACAGATGTTATTTGCTTATTCCATTACATTTAGTCCAAATTGACATTAGACATTAATCATCAAATCATTTAACAATATGCAATAACAGCATGCAAATCAATTGCAAGCAAAATAATCAGTAAATAATACCCATTTCCAACTATTGTGAAAGACAGTGGCCTCAAAGCAAAATCACAAGGTGTTCAAGTAAGCTCAATCATTTCCCTGTATCTCAAAGGGATTCTAATGAAAGGGATTTGCCCCCTGTCTGCTTTTAAAGAGTCACAAATGTTTTCTCTCTCAAGCTGATGAATAATGCCCAAAGACCAGAGCAGAAGTAGCAAGATCAGAGCCCTTGTCTTGGTTTCACTGCTAAGTATTTATGCAACTGAAAAGAAGTCATTTAATCTCTGTGAGGCAACTGAATGGTCTGAGGCTTTTGGGTTAGTAATATACAGACCATGAGGAAGGAAATTTTAGTTAACCAATGGAAAATATATTCTCTGCTTCCTGGGCGGATGTCCCAAAGGAATGTGAGCCGTTGATGGCTTGCTAGCTGCAATGACATGACATGTCTTCTCTTCTCCCAGTTGTTGTAAGTAGTCCACCATGTAGGCATTCCAAGTAAATTAAAACCCATGCCATGTCTAGCCTGGGAAGTTAAAGGGGAGAACAGAATCACACTGCTGAACATGACTCATGAGCAGGCCATATTTTTCCCTATAAGAATGCCCTGGTTATGTTACATGAAAGATCTCACTCTCAAAATTACACTATTATATGTAGCCCTGAGCTTTTAGAATGTACTGTAATGGCTGAGTTGGAAGAAAGTCTATAATAAACATTTAATATTTTCAGTTTTATGAAATGGGAGAAAATGTAAGTTAAAAATATGACACATAATTGCTATACTCTAACATGAAAATATGTTTGTTTTGCCAAAAAAAAAAAAGTCTCATTAAGAATCAGAAACAGAGAAGTCCTGCTCTGAAATAATATCTGGACTGAAGAAGGTTAATGACAGCAGATAAGTTTGGAGGGAGGTTGAAGAGCTGAATGTTGTGATATTGTGAAGGCCTCATGATTGCTGAGCAGACAGAGGTAATCACCAAGGTAGAAAGGAACATCTGTATTGTTTGAAAGTTGCTTTACTGAAAGATCCCATAACTCAAGACGCTGAGACCAGTGCCAGTCTTTTTTTGCAGGGAGTCTAAGCTTACAGGCAGCTGACAGTCATCAAAGCATGCACATGTCTGTGTGTCATTTGTCACTAATACTAAAGGAACCTGGGTTAAATACCCACTTTGCAGATTTTGCTTGGGTACAAGAGCCAAAGAGCAGATTACACACAAGAAAAGATAAAGGCTATCACTATGATAACTAAAGAGGAAGAACGGTTGCAAAAAATAAATCAGGTCCCCACATTGCTTAATGGGTTTCTTAATTGAACAATTTTCAATGCGCATGTTACATAGCATTTCTTTTTGATTTATTTGCTTACAGTTTGAACCAAACCAAGTAATGAATGATTCATTTTATTCTGAACTTTCATTCTTTCTATTTTGAAAAGTGATCATACATTTGCAAGGTTAGTTGAGCCAAAAGCAGCAAGGAACAGAAGGAAAAGTTATAGCATTAGAAGGGCCTTATGGCTCTTACATCACTCTTATCATAAGACAGATAACAAAATATTTTAAGTAAGAAATACCCCATGGGCTCACTTTCTCTCCTTCTCTCCCTCTCCCTCCCCTTTCATCTCTCCCTTCCCTCTCCCCTCACCCTCCTTCTCTGTCCTTTCCTCTCCCCTATCTCCACCCCGCAATATAGGTCTGGCCTCAAATTCCAGGCAAAGACTGTTCCCCCCTCAGTTTTCTTGAATTACAGGCAGGTGCTACCACAACAGATTTCTAAGGAACCCTTTAAGAGGAAGATTCCTAAACTAGGTATGGTAGCTCACAGCTATAATCCCAGCACTCTGGGGGCAGTGGCAGCTCTCTTTGAGTATGAGGTCAGTCTGTTCCACATAATAAGTTCTAGGCTAGCCAGGACTATATGTTGAGATCCTGTCTCAAATTTTTTTAAATGCAGGTTCCTGAGACCATAAACTAGAGGACAGAAACTGGTCCTGACAGTTAGGTCTTAAAGATCACCCTCGCTGATTGTGCAGCATTCTACTAACTGTCCTCTGTGGTGTTCATTTTCACACCCTCACAAAGCTTCTCTAGCCCAGTGTCACTTCTCATGTTCCAAAGCAGCCAGAAAACTCACACATTGTGACCTCAGGTCCCAAGAGACCAGCAGGAGCATACAGATGCAGCTATAAACATTATAACATTATTTTTCCGTTTTTATTTCTTTTCTAAGCACTACCTTGTTTAAGTAGTTCTTTCATTTTATTTGAATTGGCAAATGACAAATATCACCCAATATGAAGGAAAACCAAAGCTCATTCACAAGGCTTATGCTAGTTTAAGTCACCAAATAATACAGTTTTAAATATGATAAAAATGACTTCAATTGACTCTTCAGGAAAGTTATTTTAGAAAAAAAAGTCGACAGAGCTATGAGAAGGATGTATGCACATTCACCAACATCAGGGATACTCATTTAATCATTACTAATCTGGAACATTTAAGAGGTTATAGCCTAGTTTTAATGTGAGGGAAATCACAGGCTTAATTCTCTTGTGAGTGAGTTATTTTATAGCCATAGGCTACATAGACTAGAATCCCACAGCTTTGTAAGGTGGAGGTGAGACTGAGTGGATGAATGAGCCTAAATCTTTCACAGATATTACGTGACACAAGCATAGGCCTTGTTCCTTGTGAATCATTGTTGCATTACAGAGTAACTATGGTTATTAACAATGAAATTATTATAGAAGTTCTGCTATGGCTATACTATTAGAATAAGCTTTGTGGTGATATTTTATTTTGTAGTTAAAAAAATAGAAAAGTGTTATTAGTAGTATCCTACAGTATCAAACAGAAAATCTAATTTCATACAGAAAAGAAAAGAACTTAATTGTTAATATGAAGGGGAATCTTCATTATACTGACAATTGATAAGGAATTTACAACTGAACACAAAGGGATGAGAAGAAAAGATAGAAGGAATGAAGTGAGGGAGGAAGAGGAGGGGAAGAGATAGAAAAGATGGAATGAACAGTTAGCTATTCAGCTTCTGCTAAGGAAGTCAAAAGGAACAGGAGTTGGGCATGGTGGTAAACTCTCTCAGCACTTCAGAAGCAGAGGCAGTGGACTGTCAGCCTGGGATGGTCTACATAACAAGTTCCAGACTAGCTGTGGCTGGGGCAGGGCGGGGGGAACCTCTGTCTCAGAAAAAAAGAAAGAAAAAAGGAACAAGAAAGTTGTTAAAGGTTTCTTATGCCTCCTCTCTGGGCACAGGAAGATGTCCGTGATTTTTATAGAGGAGATAAAGGACAGAACAATCTTGGCCCTCCAACCCTAAAACACTCCCCAGCACCCTGCCCTTCAAGTAGCACGTATTATCCTCAGAGGGCAAGTATACACTCTCCTAGACGATTCAGAGTGATCTCTAATTTCACCTCTATTAGCTTTTAAGAAACAGAAGGGATATATATACACAGAAGGCTAATGGCAGCACAGAAGCTATGACACAAGAGATGTGCTTATTAACAGCGATCAGTGTGCAACTCATGTGCAAAGATGAAAGGGAAAAAAGGCCAAAGAAAACAACAAGTACGGGCTCTACAGTATGGGGAGCACCTACAGTATGGAGGGCGCCTACAGTATGGGGAGCACCTACAGTATGTAGGGCGCCTACAGTATGGAGGGCACCTACAGTATGAGGAGTACCTACAGTATGGAGGGCACCTACAGTATGGGGAGCACCTACAGTATGGGGAGCACCTACAGTATGGGGAGCACCTACAGTATGGGGAGCACCTACAGTATGGGGGGAGGGGCATACAAATTTTGAAGAAACATTCTGAAACTTTGCTGAGAGCTCATCTTCCAATTCCAATATTTTCAGAAGCAATAAAATTTCTTCCTCACATAAGATCCAGACTTCTGTGCATTTGTGGTCACCTCAGTGTGCACAGTTAAGTGACTGGCAACAGGAAGGGCTTGAGGCATATTGAAAGTCCTCCCTAAATACCCCTCTTGAAACACATCAGGTGATTTATGGACTGTACTAGATAATCTTTTGGATTACAAACTATTTTTTCTAGAAAATTAAGAAAAAACATTCACTTAAAAAGGCAAATTGAAAGTGTTTCATGGCAGCTGAAACAGCAAGATCTGATAGAGCATAATCCAGGAAGATCTGATAGAGCATAATCCAGGAAAGTTCCGGGGCACACCTGGGCTACTGAGGAATGAAAGACCTTGTAAGTGACATCAGTAGGAGGCCAAGAGGAAATAGAGGCCCTCACAGAGAGCTGCTATTGATTTTTAAAATCGCTTCTGGGTGAGCTGAGCACACCAGGGTAAAAGAAGGGCAAGGTGAAGGTGGGTGAAGGGAAGGGCATGGGGGGAAGGGATGGGACAAGGACAAACCTCATCAACTTCACAAAGCTGCCTAGACTATACAGGTGAGATCACTGACCCTGAAGAAGACAAAAACTTAGACTGATAGGACATCACTAATTCTATGCACTTATGTGCAGGTTCCTTAAATTCAAGTATAAGATTATGTACTCAATAAGCAATTTACAAGATGTCTGAGAGAGCCAAAAAATAAAATCCTGTAGACTTACTTTAGGCAAACAGAAAATTGCTTTCATGTGTTTGATAAAATCCAGTATGAATACCAAAGTTTCTCCGAAAAAGATATTCTATGGAACACTGACAAGAATAATATAAATTATTACCCTTCAGGTGTAAAATTTAATATAATATAGATTTAATCAGCATACTATCATAAATATATTTTATTTAGAATATCAAATATTCTATCATGAAATAAAAACTTCTTTGAAGTATGAAACCTGATAGAAAAGAAAACATCTTTAAAAATGTCATTAAGTAACTATGACAATAAGATGTTTTCAGAAATATGAGAAAATACTTGAAAGTGAAATAGAAAACTTGTGATACTTTGTTGAGCATTTTCTACAGGCCAGGCACTAAGTCACTATGGAAACACAATTTCGGCATCTTCTCTCAGCAAACTGACCATCATGGGTAGGTCCTACCCCTCCCCCATTTTTCAAAAGTGACACTTGGAAAACTAAGGCTTGATGATTCCTAAGAATCTGAACTTGGACTCTAATCCAATGGCAGGTTTACATTTTTGTGCCTTGGCGCATCCCAAAAGGAGCATTTCCTGTGCATTTTTCATATGATACATGACTACTCATTACCAGCACTGACTTTTAGAATGTTTTCAGATTTTGACAAACACTGCACATCAAATATTTATCATTAATGACTGTAAGAGTCCTGTCAGAAATATTTTTGAAATTGTCCTTTTTGAAATTGTCCTACCAAATATTTGAGACTTCATCATCAAATCTTACTTTTCACCCTATTTATTACATGTGGTTTGGATTTGCTTTTAGCAAAAAGTTCAGACTTTAACAATCATGATTCACCAACACTCAGATGGTTCTGAAGACCGTGCAGCAAATTTCTAAGAAGTCTAAACAGACTTGAGCAGAAACACCCAGGAGGGAGTAACTTCCCAGAGCAGCCACTGTGCAGGAGGCAGCATGCAACGAGGCATGCTTTTCTGACGTCTTTTCCAGTGGAGAAAATGAAATATACTGATTATAGTCATCTCCTGCTATACAAATTTGAATATACAAAAGCATCATAGCTATGGACAGAATTCTAGACATGAATATATTTGGTTTCATGAGCTGTCTATGCAGGTAAAATCATCTCTCTAAGCTTTCATTCTTAAAAATCTGTTAAATGGAGATTATAACAGTAGCCCCCTAAGGGGTTGTTGCTTGTATTAAAGAAAGTTTGTAAAGCAATTAGTACAGTTTGAAAAACAGCAAGTGGTCATGAAATGTTAAGCATTTCAAACATACTTATTTTAACCTACATTCTAAGAAGACAATTATTTTTACATATGCATCCTAAATACTGCATTTAAATTGTGAATATAATTTATTTGGAAGACTCAATTACAAGTTTTGCAATATAAAAGGAAACAGCCCTTTGGTTTGGGTCTCTGACTCAGTAAATATGCCAATTAAACAATCTGGTTTTAATCACTAATTTAAGTTTAAAATTTTCTATCTCTTTTTTTTTTCTTTGCATTTTCCTTTTCATTCTCACTATATCCCAAATGACTTAGGGAGATGTCATCCAAACAATGAAGATTAATTTTCCTTCTTCCTAGCAAGTTAAAATATGAGCATAATTACCTATATCCTTATTTTTTAAATCTACATATAATTATTACATATTGGTAGCATATAAGTGTATGCTCTGTATTTTTCTTCTAAAAGTAATTCCCATTATTGTGTTTAATTTTAAATTTTTGTTGTAAATGAAATATTTTTAAATGATATAAGCTCTAATTTAAATAGAATAAAATCATTTTGAAAATTACCTATAAAGACAGAGGAGGCAGTATTTTTCACCATAGCTACTTTCCCCTTTCTAAACCTTGTGGTCTTAATTGGATGTTCATAATAAAGAAAGTTACCATGAACGCCACATGCAAAGTCTTTAAATGTGCTGTGTCTGTTTTTTTTTTCCTGTAATGTTATTTATACTAATCATGAAATCAATAGAAATTATAAACATCCCATGTCAGACTTTACTAAAACCAAAAATGCAAAGTGACTACGGCTTCTGTTTTTCATATGGTACAGCTCCATAACAAAGCAGTGATGCCTATCATACATGCATCAGAAAACTAGTAGGTCCATCTTGAACAGAATGCTCCATGGTGCATTCCATGAGCTCCCCCTTCCCAGAAGGCCTGTGCCCAGCCCAGTTGCCATAGATGGCCATCAGACATTTAGAATGACATCAGGGGACAATCTGAGCAGGCACTTCCCTAAAGAATTCAGCTAGCAGGAGACTGAGGATATCAATGTCTTCCTGGCCGACAACTGCATTCCAAAGGTCAACTGGGGTGAAAAAAGGATGGACTTGGAGTTTCCACTGCCTTTTCAGCAACCAAACAGCTAACAGATGGTAACATACACATAGGAAGTCAGAAAGAAGCCTAGAAACTTCAGGCCTGTGAAAAAGAACATAACCTGACCCATTAAGCCATAGAATTTTAAGTCTAAAGAGATTTCCACTTCTTCAAAGGTAAAATTCAAGAACAGTTCTCATACTGAATCAATTCCCATCTCTCTGATAACCTACTTCTTTCTGCTATGACAGCCACAGTGTGAGTAACAGGGAACTCAGTGGATAGAAATGGAAATTACTCATATAGCATTAAGAATAGCCTCCCAGCCAGCTTATCGTTTTCCCAGCCCCATGTTCTGTGTTGAATGGCTCGTTTCATCCTCATAACAAAGTTTTGAGGATATCACATTATACTTCATATTTTACAGATGAGGAAACTGAGTCATGAGGAAATTCAAACTGTGGCTAATTACAGTTACAACCCTGTGACAGTGACAATCGGTTTTTAGTCATAAGACCCTTTAAGCGTCCCATCAGTGTTTCCATCTATCAGCTATGGGTGGCTGAGGCCTTCTACCATACTGCAAGCACTTGGGGGCGGGGAGCTGAAGCATTTTTGCTTATGGTACTGGATTTCAGGTAGTGTGAAAAGAATCCTTCCAACATGAGCAAATGGTACATCAATAAGAGAAAAAAGATTATAATTCAAATATAAATCAGTTCAATAGTCCAATATTTAAAAGAAGTATTATTGTAAAATATTTATCATTCATGAGTACTCTTATGTGAACCCTGAGATCTTCTTCATTAAGGTTTAATTATTGTAAATGGGCAAATTAACATCAACATTCATCCCCAACCAGTAAAAAAAAAAAAAAAAAAAAAAACGTAGGGAACAAATACAGGAAAAAAAATGCTAACAATTTATTGAAGTTAGTTTCTGCTTGGTCTGTGTTGTTTATTTACACGTCTCACACAGTACCACTTGTAATTTAATTTTGCTCATGTTATTAACATTTCTGGGCAAATTCCACCCTGATAGAATCAATGCATTTGACGATACTTTATCAAATTTGAGGAAGATTGTGCTTCGCTAGCAAGTCTCACCTCGGATAACACCTTTCTCTCTGACTTTAATATTGCTTCAACTCTCATTTTAAAAGTATAATGCAAGTTTCTCAGAATTTTTAAGTACAAGTAAACACAGTATTACATCCCAATTGTTCTTTTAGAAAGGCATTATACGGATGTCTGATACTATCAATCATACATTCTAAGTTTGGGAGACAGTATTATTCCCCATGAACCCTTAATTATTAAATGGAATTTCCTCTGGGATGAATGCTTAGCCGTATTTTCTGTTGTAAAAGGATAATTCTGCCTAAAATCTGTCAAGGCACTTTTTCTGCACAATTTTCCTAGCCACTCCAGGCAGGGTGCCCTAGTCCGACGGAAAGTATACTGGACCCTAGCAGAGGAGCTAATCATCTTGGGGGAAATCACTTTGCCTCTCTGTGCTTGCCTTCCTTTCCCTATAAAAAATTAGGTATTTGTGTTAGATGTTTCCCAGAATGCTTTTCAGCATGAAAGATACCGAAATTCTGATTCTACAGCCTTTCACATAGAAACATGGACTATCCTAAAATGTTGCTGGTATCAAACATAAAGCACGTTCTAACCACTAGTCAACTTTAAACTCTATTGCAGCACTCTTCAGTGTAACGGCGTGTGCGATGATGGACACATTATCTCCCTACCTAAAAGGTAGTCACTACCCACGTGGAGGCTGTTAAGCACTTTAGGTATAGACTGTGGAACTGAATAAATGAACTTTCTTTTGGGTTTGAATTTTAACTTGGTTGAAAGGCCACACGCCACCTTATTAGCAACAGTTTACTGTTTCAAGAACAGGACAGGAAGCATTTTTGTGCCGAGGCTTCTAGAGCCCTGTACTTCGCAGTGCCTCTGATGAGCCACTCTGCTGCATACTTGCTGCCCCTGGAGCAGCACCTCAGACAGGCAAAGAACATTATAAGTTTCTGCATTTCCTGATGATTGTTTTTGCAGAATATCATCAATGTTTTCGAGGGCTAACACATTAAAGTTGTGCAAGAAGAAAGGAAGTCTTCCTGTTTGTTGTGCATCTCCCTAGCATCCCACTTCTCTTTGTACATTGTGACCTTTCCTGTGCCAAGAGTTGATACACAAAGGCTGCTTAATTACTAGAATTAGTGGTTGGATTTTAATTTTTGGAAATAATTCTGGCCAAGAATGCCTTTAGTCCCAGCACTGGGGAGACTGAGGCAGGTGGATCTCTGTAAGTTCAAGGCCAGCCTGGTCTACGCAGTGAGTTCCAGGTCAGCTGGGGCTACAGCATGACTCTGTCTCAAAAATCAGTATAATAATAATAATAATAATAATAATAATAATAATAATAAATTCCATAGCTCCTGAGTGCTTAGGCTTTAAATCTAATACCAGGTCCTCTTCTTTCCCATTGGTCTGTTAGATACAAAACCAAAAAAACAAACAAATAAACACCTAGGACGTCACAGGACAGGGCTGCTGGACTTGCCAAAACTACTCTCCCAGGATTGCAAAATGCACAAGCCAGACAGGAACCTCATGCCAGCGCTTTGTGCTCTGTGTGTGGGTAGTGGGTTCTTTTTACTTTGCCCCCGCGATTCTGGAGGTCGCTCAGAGCTCATCTCCAGCTCTTTGGAAGAAATACTCTTAGGATCCTAAAACCAGAGCTGCAGAGAAACTCCGCCAGCACCGCCACCGCACGTTTCCAAAGCCCACCCACTGCCTTTTGCGCCCTCCTCCATTCCCCAGAGCACATCACGCGCCCTCATTATCAGCATGCCATGGGTCGCTCCCCCCACCCCCCAGCCAACACATCCCTTCCTACCCAGCCGAATGCATGCTGCCACACCCCTTCCTGTCCCGCGCCAAGACCGCGGTGCCCACCCCCTGGGCCGCCCAGGCCCCGCAGGTCCGCGGGAGGCCGGAGCCCGCCTCCTCCTCCTCGCCCGTGGCGCGCGCACGTGGCGCACTCACCCCCTGCTAGCAGCCTCGGAGCTCTAGAAACTCGCGGGAGAAAGAGCCCCCACCCCCTCGGCTCCGTCCATAGGGAGAAAAGTGGGTGGGAGGAAGTAGCCACCCGCAGAGAAAGAGCATATAGGTGGGGAGAACGGTGTCGGAGGGGAGGACCAGCAATAATTGGGTGGCGTTGCGGTTGTTGCTTCTCTCCGGAACGCCCAGCCAGCGCGGATCCACTTTCCACACAAATCAACCGGAGGGATTGCTGCTGCCTGCAATCAATAATTCAGCGGAGTGAGCTGCTGAAACCGGAGGCGTCCCTCGTCTGGTCCTTCAGGGGCCCTGCGGACTGAATCCCAGCCCTCTGCTTCCCAAACAAAGAAGTGGGTACCAAAATGCCGGATGAGATTTTTAACCCCACACTTCCACCCCATCCCCTGGTATCGATCTTTCAAAATGAAAGGACACAGACCTAGTAAGGTCTCTAGAAGAAACGGTTAAAAGGGAGGCGTGAAAACCCATTCCTTAAATGGAAGGTCTCTTGGAGTAGAACCAGTGTTCCAATAAGCATTTAACAATTTTGGGAGTAACTGTAAAGTCCCATTAAATTTAGCAGTGTACGTGGATGCTTTTGAATCAGCCACACACACTTGTGAGGAAATTACCAATTAAGCCTTATTTGGACTTGCTGATAGAGGCAAAGGAAGAAATGCATAATTTGGAGAGGCCGGGTTTATTTTTGTTTGGGGAGGTATATTTTTTGTTTTCAGCTTTAAGGTATCTTTGAGACATTATCTAATGAAGAGTGCATCTCTATGAGGTGAAAAGGTCGTGGGAGATATGTATCATGATTCCCACTTACTAAAGCTAGCAGAACTAAGAGAAAGGGATTGGCCAGAAAACTTGGTACTGAGTACCAAATCAAGTTTAGCCTTACTGACTGTGGGCCTAGGCTTGAAAGAATTAGATTCAATTAACATAACCTCTGAACAAAACCCGCCCAAATTCTTCATTTCTCTCCAACTCTGACACCACATAATAAAAATAAACCGTATAGATGGCAACCCCCCAAAAGAGGTTTTCTAAATGACTCTTCACCATGAAAAGTCCTCCCGCTAAGACAAATGAGAAAATGGGTATTGGCCCTTGCGGTGTGGTGTGTCTGGAACTAGTCCCATTCTGAAGCCAAGGAAAGATTCGTTTGTGTACTAAAGTCATAGAAAGCTAGTCTTAAGACAGAGACTAGAACACAAGGGCATTTGTCTGAACGTCATACAGAAAAACACTGCTTGGAAGTATAAGGTATTATTAGTAATAGAATTCATAAACAGTACTGAACCCACATCATTAATCCCAAAGTATTTTGAGTGGGCCTGTAGGCAATACATAAAATAAGCCTTTTCAGCAACTTAGGTTATGCTGCAAATATTTCCTAGTTTGACAAATTTTGTTAGTTTGAGAAATGATGAATTTTACTTTTTTTCCTTGTTGCTCTATATCAGATATAAAATTAAAGGTACAAAAGTCAAGAAATAGGTTCACTGTATATGACATGAAGCATAGAGTTAAACCTTTCCCTGTTAAGCCAAATTCTTTGTATATTGCACATTCTCTGCCGCAGTCAGTCCCTATGTTGTATAGTCCACATGGGTTAAGGCTGTACCTAGTGAATTTTTTAAATTTAGATGTTTGGCACTATTTAACAATTATAGGCATATTTATAATTGACCATTCTAACTACTTTCTCTTTGATGCACATTGTTTGGGTTTAAAGACAGATTTATTGCTACTTTAGAAGTTTTAAAAATACATAGACTTGATCGACTTTAATGTCAGCTTTTAAAAAAACTATATACTACTTTTTTATATTTATACATTTAAGGTGCCAAAAAAAAGAGTTGCAAACTGTGAAGTAACCGCAATGAAGAAATGAAGCAAAGATTGGAAGGCAAATGACTGTGGCAGTAAAGAAGTGGAGGGGGTGAGTGTTCACATTTGTTTAATCATCTACCACAAAGTATCCTAAAAGTAAAAACATCAGTTTCTTTGTCTTGGAGGTATTTGTAATGTTGACATGTATGACAGTGGGACTCTTCTGTTCTTTATATTATAAGCCACATTGTGCCATTTTGCTTAAAGCTCTCATCCCCTTTCATAACGTACCTTTGCAAGTATCTACTACAATTAACTTGCTTCATGGGAAGTTATGCATCTCATCTATAGGACAACTACAAAAGCATTAAAATGTTTCATGCTATAGAATGTGTATCTTACTGTATTCTTTAAATTTTTCTAAACTTTCATGTTCAATTATTGTATTTGTGTTGAAAGTATTTGGCTGAAGAACAGATACTATACACTTGAATAATCTTGAGGGGTAGATTAATCTATAGCCTTTCTTCATCTCAGGGTAGGTTGCTGTGGCAACCGCCCCAGCTCACTTTAAAATAATTTTTTAAAGCTCACTTCAAGAGCTACACCCAGCGTGGGCCAGGCTTAAAAGCAGGCAGACCCAGTGCACAGGGCTTTCGTAGACTGCTGCTTTAATGTAGGGAAGCAGAGGAGAGGAGGCTGGAGGAAGATGGTATGGAACAGAAATGGGAATATTAGCTTTCTCTAGAGTTGAAACACCATGCTTCTGACTTCTTTAGTTCTTTAAATATATTCCTAAACAAATCCTTTGGGGGGGGGCTAACGTGTATTTACTTTTAAAATAAAGCACTTATTATAATTATTTAATGGAAGGAATATTTGGTGATTAGCTACACACACACTCACACACACACACACACACACACACACACACACACACACACAGAGCTAGTTTAATAGCACATCAATTCCAGACATCATTTCATTCTTGTTTCTTAAAGGAAGTCACCTTTTATTTAACAAGATAGGCCTCTGGTTTTCTATTGAATTAAAAGATATAATCATTTTTTAAGATTTTTCAAGCATAAAACTGGAAGAACTGAACTAACTTGCAGAGCTCATTTAACCTAGCAAACTGAAGCCTAAAAAGGATTTATCAATTAGTAAGACATTTTTGTTGTTGTTGTTTTGTTTTGTTTTCAACATTGGAAATCAAACTGGAATCAAAGGCCTTGTGCATACCACGGAAGTAAGTGCCCTACCACTGAGTCCCAACCCCAACCACAAATCTTGAACTGAATACAGTTCTAAGTTTCTGAATTCCCAACCAAGCTACTCCTCAGAGGAGAAAATATGCTGAGCCTTACCAAGTACTATTAGGTAGCAAGAATCAGGAGAGTTTGAGTAAATTCATGTAAACAAATCATGAAAGTCCAGAGTTATTTAAAGAATACAAAATACACTCTGGATTAACCACTTAATGGATTATCACTCAATAATTTTAAAGCTCGAATGACTTGTTGCTCTATATTCCTATGTAATGACTTCTCTTCCACATAAAATACAAAGGCTTATGTGAGAAAAACTAATGCTAATATGAGGTCACACATAATTAAGAAGCTAAATCTGCTGAGGGTAAAAAATCTTATATTTTAAAAGGCCAACTTCAATATATTCAAGACCAAAATTTTCAAAATATCCTCAGTGTGGAGTTGTGTATCCTTTTGATTTATCAATACCATTGATGAATATGGATTTGCTATCATGTTTACTATAAAATAACTCTCCTAAATGTGAAAAGGTAAAACAATTTCCTTTGAAGGAAAATAAATCTAAAGCTGAAGTGACTTATGGTAAAAAAAGAAATACCCTCTATGATTAACCAAAACAGCATGACTGAAATTCATAAATTGATTCTATTTGCTCATGTGACATAGACCATTACAGTTCATCACATTAAATTAAAGCAATATGACAATACATTCACAGGGTCCTTCAAATGCTTTGCTTTGTGAGGACCTTTGTAAACCTTAAAGAAAATCTAACTGTTCATCCTTGTTAGCATATCTAGACATGTCTGAGTGTCTTTAAAATTTTTAATTTTTCAGAGGTTGTACCTCTGAAGTTGCTTTCTGCCATACTATTTAAATGACCTCATGGTAGTCTCAAACTTCCCATATGTAAAAGAGGCTAGCACACTATAGTATGGATGCTAATCTGTAAAAAATACTATCTCAGAAAACTTTTGCTTTGTGTCAGTTTGCCATATTTGCTTATAATAAAAGTGACATCCGCAGCTGTACTAATAGTCACAATGCTAATGAGCAGGACGCTTGAAGGTTGTTCAGATGTAGTTGTACTTTCCTATAAATTAGCTTTCAAGGGAAGCGTTCAGAGGGTGCCTAAAAGGTGAGCCCACTCTTCGGAGAGAAGCTGCTAACTTCAAATAGCCTGCACAATGAAACAGGAGGCTTTTTGAACCACATTGTCCTCCTGCATTAAAATAGTTATCTGCAGGCATGCTGAAGAACTCAACAGGAAATGCAACTAGTCATTGGGTTAAACACATAGTGCTGAAAGGAATTTTTTTAAGTGAGGAAATATCTTTAATTAGCTAGGTTTTTCAGTATGCTACTCTTGTGCATTCAGTGCTAAGATCCACTGTGAACTTTTCCTCTTTCGAAATTTTAAAAATCAATTTAATATTTGTATAATTTATAGTTCTACTGGCAATATTGTCTTTTGTGATTTGTATTCTGATAATATATTTTAGATTTAGCATTTGGGGTCTGGTGTGATTGGCTAGGGCAGGGAGGTACCCAATCCCTACTACCTTTTCCTAAATATTGAATTTTAACCTATATTTTTGCTAAGGAAAATCGTCCAATAGGCGTAAACCTTAGCCTAAGTTTTCTTCCTTATCGGTCTCCGTTTCTGCTTCCTGTGCAGCTGAAACTCTTCAGGATAAGTGAAGTCATCCGCTATCGGATAGCCTAATGCATTTGGGAAGTTGGTTTGGTTTACAAGTTAATGACCTGGATAAAGTCCAGTAAGGTGTGGAAGAGATAGAGTGGTGGGAAGAAGAGGGACTTCTCCCAGTAAGCTACCACTTACCTCGGTAAATATTTTCAACCCGATTTGGAAAGTTCATGGCCCCGGGATAAAATCGAGATTTCAAACAGTTGTGATTATTTTATTATTTCGTGCATTACTAACATTGGAGAATCATTTCGGCTCACTTTCTAGCCCTTCATCCTCCCAGGGCCAAAAAGCCTTGTGTATCTGGGCGGGCAGGAAAAGCATGCTGGCACCACCGGCTGCAGACCTCCTAGATCTTGGCTTTTACGCGTGAGTAACGGAGGCGCGCGCGGACCGGTGCAAGGATGAAGTGGCTAATGCGTCTCCAAAGGGGAGAAAAGTCTAGAGCAGCTATTAGGGTCGCGCTCCGATTGGTCAGAGGAAAGATCCGGACTTTAGAAGGACTTTCCCGCTAGCTGGCTCGCAGCCTCCCCGGGGAGCCAGCGCGCGGCTGCGGGAGACTAGATTCTCCCCGAGAGTCCTCTGCAGGCGCGGGGAGAGAAGCTGGGAGTCGCCGCTCCCCGTGTTGTCTTCCTTTCGTGCAATAAAGAATTGTCATTAGGTTTGCGTATGGCATGTGCCATTACCCCACCGTAAAACTAAAATTAGCAAAATGTCAGGAATGGAAAGATTGATTCACCAAGATGCAATTATCATTTAAAAGTGCTTGATTGAGGTGCTGATGTTCAGTGATTTATTCTGCATACTATATACATAATTAAAGTAGTGTAGTGGAGTAATTTATCAATCTAGTTGAGACTGGGGGGGTGAGGAGGGAGCTGTTGGATGTTTGTTTTATTAAAATGCTCGGAGGTCTAGTCCCGCCCCCCTTTTGCAAGAGTGAAACTGATGATTTCCCCAGCTCGTGAGGAAGAGTCAACGGTTTGGGCTTGTAGGGATAGAGAAAAGGAAAGGAAAAGGCAGCGTGAGGCAAAGGCAAGAACGAAATAAAAAAAAGGAGGGGGGAAGGCCCTGGAGCTTACGTGCTGCTTAGAACTCCAGCCCCGTGTGCTCCGTGTGACTTGCCACCCCCGCGTCCCCTCCCTGTATCCTTGCATCCCCCACCCCCTCCCGCCGCCTTTTTACGCGATGTTTCAAAGGCTGTGAGCTGCTCTCCTTCTCCCATTCGTCTTCTGTCACTTCCTTCCTGGACGCAGTTTTCTGGACGAGTCTGGTTACTTTTAACCCGACCGGCCACCGAGTGCCACACTTTCTCCACCTCTTAGTCCTTCCCTTCCTCCACCTTCCTCCTCCTCCTCCTCCTGCTCCTCCTCCTCCTCCTCCTCCTTCTCCTCCTCCTCTTCCGAGCGCGGCTTCGGCGCGCGCAAATGCGCGATCCCGCGCGCGCCTCCCCCGTCGCGCGCGCACCCCTCGCGCGCGCACACGCACACATCGTCTCCAGCTCTCTGCTCGCTCTGCTCGCAGTCACAGACACTTGAGCACACGCGTACACCCAGACATCTTCGGGCTGCTATTGGATTGACTTTGAAGGTTCTGTGTGGGTCGCCGTGACTGCAGGTTTGAATCAGGTGGAGAAGCACTTCAAGGCTGGACGAAGTAAAGATTATTGTTTTTTTTTCTCTCCCTCTTAAGAAAGGAAAATATCCCAAGGACTAATCTGGTCGGATCTTCCTTCATGTAAGTACCTCTGACATTTCTCGATAGAAAAATAAAAGAAAGAAAGAAATAGCCTGGGTATTGTCTCTGAAATCTGCATCGGTCTATTCCAAGGCTGAGGGTCTATCCTGGCCCCCTTTTTGAAGACTGAAGTTGAGGCTTGTTGTGCATTCTTTTCCTTAGATTCCATGATTTCCTTGTGTGTTGCTCAAAGTAACTTTTCAGATAGTCTTATCTGTTTGCCATCAGTTATTGAAATCACTTCTGGCTCCCTCCTGTCACATCAGTGTGTTTAAAGTTTCATGAAGTTAGTTCACGTCATTAGCATGTTTGATAAGGAAGAGAATGTGGAGCCTTGGTGGATTTTAGTATTTCACAGAAGGTTCTGTGACCTTGAAGTAGATGTCTTAAGATTTAGCAGTTAGGTCAGTGTGAAAGGATGTTCCCATGAGTCTCCCCCGAAGACCGATTCGCCCTGGGTTAGGATTCTGAGCCACTAATTCTTAGGATTAGTTTCAGCTACAGCATGGCTGTCTGTCAGAGTCTACCTTTGTGCATCTTCCCTCACCAAAGTGTTGGCTTGGTAGCTTCTTAATTGATGGGGACAAGAAGTAGTACCCTGGTCATGGTAGTCTATACCTTTCACAACACATATCCGGATTTCAGCATATGCACTGTTGTTTAGATCAAGTCAAATTTAAGCTGTTTAAAAACAAACAAGGTTAAGTCACTTAGATTGCCTTCTGTTTGGACTTTGGATGAAAGTTACCAAACTAAGTGACAAAGTTGGGCATAAAGGAAGTATACATAGACAGGGCACATTGTTCATTGTGTTATTACATATTATGCAAGTGTTTAAGTGCAATGTTAATGTTATTTCCTTTCTAGAACATAGCTTCAAATTCTTAAAGGAAATTTTGTATTTGAACTATTTCTTACTGTTTTAGGTCCCATAGTTATTCTTTATGAAAAGCCTTTTTCTTCACATTTTAGAAATGGGTTTCTTTTGTATAAAATATTTTATATGTAAATGCTGACAGTGTAAGTAGAATCAGGCTCTCTGCCAGTTCTTTAACCAGTCCTCAGTGGAGAATTGCTTTGACACAAAGTGCATTTTACTATTGTTAATCTGATAGTAACTCTAATAGTAACTGTCTTATGAAATGCTTGGTGACTGTATATGTTTTCTAAGTGCTATAAAGAAAACTCCAGTCACTTCTACATGCCAATCCAAAAAACTGACCAGACTCCTTTCACTGGCACCTTGCAATGGAATTGTGGTTGCAGAGTAAAGATGTTTATGTGGAGCATAATAACTCCACTCCCCTGAGACTTGCTCAGACATGGAAATGTGACCACCTGTGAACCACGCTTAACCTTGTAGGCATACCAGTTTTAATTGTGAATAGATCAGCAATCCCCAATTTAAAATTAAAATATTTCATTTAATTATTTAAATAATGTCAGTTTTGACTAGTCTTAAAACTGTTCAGTATGTATCAATATGGCACAAGTGGTGTTTTTTGTTTGTTTATTGATTCAATTAAAGAAAATGCAGACAATAAACCATATTATTATCTTTCAGTATATGCATGAAATTAATTATTAAGTTTTTTAAAAAGTGGTTCTAAAGCAATTTGATTCCAAACTTGGGAGAGAAAATGAGATGTCCCTATATCCTATCTAAAGAGGGGAGAAAAATCTCTTAAATCCATGAGATTTTTTTTTCTGTTTGTGGGATAACCATGTATTGGACTCCAATCTCAATTTTAAATGTACTCATTCACTAAGACGCACTTTAAATGCAATTTCTGTTTAAAATTGGTTCCCTAGTCAAGCTGAAGAGACAATAGTTGCCAGCTTTTGATTCAAGTTGTACTAAACTTTATTTTAAAATCTACTGTTTTTATGAACGTAGTTTACACAGCTTTGGAATGTTTGGCATATTTTACAGACTCTTTATTAAAAAGAGTATTATACTTCATTCATTAATTAGACTATTTACATCTTGATTGCTGTGCATGCAAATGATTGAAAGATAATATTAAGGTATAACATTGATTAAATATTAATCTTATTGATAATTGGTTTAAATAACAAATGAACACATTGTAATAAAAGGCTCATTTTCTACCTTTTTAAAGCTAGTCATATTTTTAAAGTGTGCAGTACCAGACATTAAGTTTCCCAGGTGGAAATACTAAATAACTGTATGAAACTTGAGTCACAAAGACTTGCTGCACCTTCCCTCATTTTTTCTCTTTATTAAAGGCTTATTTTGCATAATTTTAAGGAAATTGTTCATTCCAATGAGAAAGTAGTTATCTAATGATTCAAATTTGAATCCTGAAAAAAGTGTTATGGTTTGTGCTTTTCAAATATCTGTTAGTTTTTCCTTGGCCCTCACCCTACTGGACCAATAAATTGAATGACATACAGCTATATCTTTCTAATAAATTGTTCATTGTTTTTAAATTTATTTTATAGAGAACTAGACTAAATAACTCCTTGACATATGCTAACATCATCTTTTAAAACTTTCTTCTGTATATTGTATATTTTGTGGTTTTATTTCCCAACTCTTCGTGCAATATATTTTGAGTCTTTGAAATCTCAGAAAGTGACAAAAATGGGGAAATATCTTTGCGGCAATTCTTGTACTATCTAACAGCAAAAAAAAAAAAAAAAAAAAAAAAAGCTTTTAAACAGAGAACCAAGATTTTCAGGACATGATTCAAAACAACATGGAGGAATATATAAACAGTTAAAGCTCACAAAGTAGAGTGCAAAAGGATTATTAATTCAGTTTTACTCCCTTTTTAATGAAAGTTCATCTTTTGAGAATATGCCTCCCAAGTTAATATCTAAAACTTATAAAGATGTGCATATCTCTTTTACACATATATAGTCATAATCTAGACCCAATGAAAGGTTTTAATGCCTGATGTTCACTGAGTATGCCACTTGGGGAAAGAGGTAACTGATCCTCATCCACAGCACTGTACCTTAATCTCATGGGCACATGGATGTTCCTACATTCAGTAAAGCTTGACTCTTCACCGAGATCTGTCACCTTTAAGAAATCAAACCAGATTACAGAGGCGATTCACAAAACCAGGAGCAAGAACAGTCTGTGCACCTTACAAAAGGCAGATTACACAGTTCACATGCTATTCTGATAGGGCAAAGATAAAAGCCGATTGTTGAGATTGTTGAAGAAGGCAAGGCACACTGATTTCAAATGATTGCTAGATAAGTATGCCACAACCCTGTTGCTTCGTCATTATAGAGAGCCATTCAAACAGTAGAAAACTCGGTTTTTAAATAATAGGCTTTCGATAGTTCAGTAAGAGAAAATATGTCCTTTTATGTGCTTTTTCATTGCTTAAATTTTAAGTTCCATCAATTCTTTATGAACAGACATTAAGTTGTCTGTTTATGTGAAGTGGTTATCATAAAACTTAAATGCATTAGGCATTTTCAAAAGTGTTGTAAAGAATACAGAGCAGAATTTGCCAGAAATAAAATACCACCATGGTATTGAGTACTAGAGCAGAAAATACATAATAGTCAATATCTAATATGCTGCTCTGTTACCAAGTATACTCTTCATCAAAATGTTCAATATGGAGTTATGAACCAATATATCCGAAATACATCTTGATAGGAATTTATTGGTCAAATTATATATATATATGTAGATTTCATGAATGTTTGATAAAAATGAATCTTTGTGACAAAATATTATGGTTTGAGGGCTTATGTCAGAGAATAAAGTTTTGTTTTACAGGATAGCATTTTAAAAACTTCAAATTCTTACACATCCAACTCTTTAATAATTTCTTGCTTCTTCTAAAATTGAAGTCCTTTTTTACCCAACTGATGCCTCCTAGTGTCTCACATAATAAAACACTAATGAGTCACCCATAAATGTAAACATTGCATTTTCATTGCCTACATCTTCTGTGATACATAAAATTAATATTTATGTGTTTAATTTTCTGTGCATTACTAGAGTAAGAGGAAACTTCAGTGAGTGAGATGTTTCATATGTGGATTTGTGGCTCATGTATGTTTTCCTGGACCATAACAACATTTTACTAAGTGTAATATGGTTATACCTCCAGTTACAATTCATATAATCCTTGTTTATATTTACTATTATTCCAAATGAAAAACTGGATTCTTCCCTTTTTTACAGCCGAGTTCATCATTAAATGTCTGATGAAAAAATGACAAAGAGACTCCTCATTTCATTTAAACACAAAGCTACCTCAAGAGATAGCAACTTTTGTCAACTCTATGTCTTTACACTTGCAAATTTTTATGTAAACGTTTGCATCTAAAAGCCTTTAGAAAGAGCAGTAAAGATAGGTGCACAAGTTTCCACAAATATCTGGCATATGTTGCTTTATTAGAAAAATCACATCAAAAGAAAAATCATTAGGGTTCTATGTAATGGAAGAGAGGTTTATTAAAATATAGTTTCTATTGAATCGCAGAGTGTTTTAATGAGATAGAGGTTAGTGGACACTAACTTCAGTGCAAGTTTTCTGTCCTTGGAATAAGAAGCAGAGACTGGTGATATGTCTGCGGAAGGTGGATATTTTATTTTCCTAAACTTTTCTTTAATATACTTTGTGAAAGAGGACACTCCCTTAAAATTCTCAAGTCAAGGGATATGTTAAAAAAAAAAAAAAACCCACAACTTATATGGACCTCTTTCTGAGTTTTCCCATAGCCCACATGCATACAGAAGCATTCCTGACTTTCACTAATACCAACGTTCTGAGCATCCAAGTCCAATTGCTAGACCTGAGCTTAGTTAACTGCTATTACATATGTATAGATCATTAATTCTCCTTATTAAAAATGTACAGAATGTTAGCGATATTTGACTGCTGATTATCTTCTTCTAAGTTAGTGATACAGTACTATTACAATTCTGTGCTTGTTGGACAAAATTCAAAGAATGTAAGTGGGTGTGTGCCTTTCGTTTAAGGAAGCAAATATGTAGAAAGGGGGTGGGCCTTTCCCACAGGAGCCATATCTCTTCCCTTGAAGAGTTGACACAAATATCAAGTATGTAAGAGAACAACAGCATGAAAACCAAAATTTTTTATAATCATCTACTATAGTGAGCAAAGCAAACCACCAAGATTTTTTTTTTCAAAACACACCTCCTGTTAGTGGCCTGAAACTTAGTGCTCAGAGAAGACTTTGAAACTTTTGTAATTTTAATATTTTTAATGTTCACGCACACAACAACACACTATAAAGTGCACGTAAATAATTTTGACAGCTATCACATTGCATGTAGTATTAAGGCATAAAGACTAAAGGGTGGAAGATGCTTACATACCCTACCCCCTATTTTAAGAATACATAGACAGCATTAGTATTTCTATTTTGTTCTTGTCCAAGAAAATAATGTCTGTGACAAGGAATACTATTGTAAAATATAAAAATAAAGTCCAATATTATTTCACATTTCTTTGATTTTATTTTCATTGCACACAGCAAAGGCATATTCTTATTGAGGATGGAAACTGTGCTACTTATATAAATCCCCAGTTTAGCTTAACTAGCAGTAAGAGTAACATTTGTAGTCACTATAATGGGTTTGCTATACTTTGCCATTCTGTTGCCGAAGTTCAATAGCTGTATTTATTTTTTAAATACAATCAGTGTAAACAAAATTTAAAGTTCTTATGAAGATAATCTTCTGAGGACATTGTACAGGAAATTGGTGACATTACAAGTAATAAAGGCAGTAAACTTATTACGAGGGGATTTCTTTAGGAATCAGGACTCTTCAATAATGCACACATTTGAGAGATGTTATTAATTCTTCTTGTTGCAAATTTGAAATGAATGAAGCAAGATGTTGTTCATCCTGTGAGTGGTTGCAATTCGTGTAGAATGACAGTGCAAGTCTTCAGGTGATGATTAAACTTCAACTTGTTTCAAAGACTAGGAGAAACGATCTTTGAAGCAGTCTCTAGTGGGAACCTGCTTTTTCCAAATTACATCCTGAACACAGTTTGGTTTTCTTCCTGTATCTTGTGATATATAAGATGCGATGCACAAGAAGATTTCAGAGTTGTTTTCAGACACTGAATCTTTAGCATGTTGAATTTTAAAAGTAGTAATATGGTCCTTTGTTAGAATGCAAAGTGCTTCAAAGAAGAACTAGACCAAAACTACAGATGCTTTTTAAAAATATATCTGATATTATTAGCAAGTTAAAAATCATAGCAAGAGAATGCATCCCTTCTCCAAACCCTAAAGATCCACAGCTTGGCTTAGATATGCTTATTTCTTTACAAAATTAGAAAACAGATATACTGATATAAGTGGGGACAGAAGGAAATTTGCCTAATACTCTGATAAAGTTGACATTTTAATCTCCTAATTAATTGCTGGCCTTGGATAAGGTGTATAACCACACCAATATGGAAAGTTGGTGTTATTACTTAGTGCAACATAAGAGGTTGGGATTTCTTTGGTAATTTTGAAGATGTGATTATTTAGCTGAAATATTCAATGGAGCATTTTATTTTTAGAAATCATGGTCACACAAGGAAGGCTTTATAGGACCGACAACCTAATTGCAGTCAAAGATCTCTTTAATGAATGAACACACAGAAGAACACATATTTCAAGAGTATAATGACTCTATATTAAAAATTGTCACACTTTTAATATTAGAACAGAATATATGTGTCTAAGTAAATGCTTTAAGCTACATCCTTCATGTAGGTAAGTCTGTAAATTTACCATTTAACTTCAATGGTTTTGTGGGAAGGTAGTCTGAAGAGTTTAAAAAGAATAAAAAAATCTCCAGTTACTATAGTTTCAGATCTTTCTTTTTGAAAAACAGTAATTACACTCAGGATAAAGAAAGAAATAAACTCTTTCCATTCTTTGCAACATCCACAGTTTCTGAGGTAGAAGTCTGGTATATTTTCTCTTGCATATGCAGGCCAGGTACTGGCAACAGGGCTACAAAATGAAAACTTCCTGGCTGTAGACCAGATACAGTGCACAGTGCCACATCATAAACTTCCCCTCCTCTGTCTCAGAGTGATTTCAGCCCTAAGCAATGTCCTTTTTCCCCTGTGTAGGCTGAGCAGCAGAGGGCCTTCTTCCTGAGCAGTAGCTTTGGGAGAGGAAAGGCATAATGTTTCCCTTCTTTAACTTGAAGATTCTGCATCTTAAGTCACCAAGACATGAACTGCGAAGTGGATTCAGTATGTTTTCTTTTTATTTCCATACAGCAGCCTAGAATGTACACAACAATAGGTGTGAGATAGAAAATGAGGCCTCCTCCCCACCCCCTACCTGCACAGTACATGAAGGCCCGGCCAGATGTCTGCGGGTTTTTTTCTTTTTTTAATTGTTGTTGTTCTACAAAGAAAAATATAATGGTTTCTTTTCAGTGAAGCTTATACATTATATTCCAGATATGTTAGATCATTTTGTGATGCAAATTAACATTGAAAGTAATTTTTTTATTTATCTCGGGAAATAGCTGTGTTTCAGTACAGTATGTGTTGCTGCAGTGATTTTTAATAACAAACATTCCCATTTTAAATAATTATTAGGTCAAAGTACAGAGTGCAAAGAAGAAAATGTCTTCTGGTTTCAGATTTGGTTTATCTTCATTTGATAAGCATACTATAAGTAACATGATTGATGCCATGTAAAATAAATATTTCTAAATATGTACAAGTACATTCCTTGCAGTTGAAATAGTGGTCTGAAGACATACTTCTCTTTGAAATATAAAGTAACAAATTGTTTAAAAGTAGCTTTTAGTTACCAGTTTCATTTTGAACCGCTACCATGTGATTCTTTTCTATAAACCCTATTAAAAGATCATTTCTAGCTGCCATAGTTTCTTTCAGGCAGGAGAGTTCTCATTTGTAAGAGGTGTAATCTGATTATTGCCAGCACACCTTTGAGAAACTAGCCTTCACCTTAGATGTGCACTAAATGGGACCCTTCAAGAGAAAATGTTACTACATAAAAAACATTTGTTTGAATTTTATTTTTAAACTAAATTATTAGTTTAACAGTGTACGAACAGGGTATAAATCTTAGGAACAAGCTAAACCAATTATTAATTGCCTAAGTAACACTTACCAAGCACACCATCAATTAACTAGAACTTTATTTTTCTTTAAAATAGATAAGGAAGATTATTTTAATCTTATTTAAAAACCAAGCTATTATGGTTTTGTCTATACAAATGTTTTTCCAAGAAACTGTTAAGAAATTAATGTAACACATATATTAAAAAGTATAAAAGTCAGCTTACAGGAAAGTGACCAGTGTCTTAGTCTTCTAATAGTTGATGTGGATAAGTATCCTCCACCTTCAAAGGTCACAAGTAATAGATAAGAAATATTGAATACTGAAATAGTCATATATTATAAATATATACAGGAGTAAGTACAGACATTTGTTTTATTAAAATTAGTAAGTCCATTAAAATTATGTCAACCTTTGATTTTGCTTTAATTTACAATATGACAGGAAGTTTCTTTTCTTGGAATCATCCAAAATGTTATGAGAACTTAAATTACAACCCCTTGATAAACATTGTTCAACCCATTGTCAAGTTTGAAATGTTGACCATGCGTAGTGTACAGAATTTCTAAAGAAAAAAGAAACTGTCTATTTAAATATTATAAAAATATACTTGATCGTAAAACTCAAACCTGTTAGAGATGTATCTAATGGGTATTTCTCTGGTCACAGTTTTCAGATATTTAAAACTGTGCTAAGGAATAACTTCTTCAAGGTACCTGATTATTTGAGGAGTTGGGTTGTCTTTAGATCTTTTTCTCCCCTCTTTTGTAACCGTTAGTGTCAACAAGGTATAAATCCAAACCTAATTCCATCTGGATTATTGTTCCTAACTAAATGAAGGCTAACAAACACTACTCTTAAAAGAAAAAGTGTAGCTGGTATCATTCATTGGAAGCCCATTTAGAGTTTATGTATGTTACAGTTTAAGGAAATAATGCTGACTACATTTTTCTTTTACATTTGAATTTTTCTGCCCTTACATAAACCAAAAAGAAATTCCAACAGTGGCATGAGTTGATTGCCAAAGGGCTACATGGAATCCTCAGTACCTGGTGCTGGCCTCCTTCTAGCCCGATGGTTGAAACACATCGACAATGTCTCTTGATCTTGCTGGAGGAGAGCACTATGTGATCCATCCCCCCAACCTCCTTTCTTTCATTTTATAGTTCCAAGGGAAAAAAACTAAGAATTCTTGACTTCACACTTTTTTTTTCAGTATCTGTTGGTTTTGGACTCTCCTGTCTGATGTCCCTTCTTGTCACAAAATATATGTATTTGGTATTGTGAAAACAAGTTCACTTTTTAACTTCTTTTAACTACTCATGTGAGAAGATAGAATTGTTTCAGGTCTATCTCCTCATACTTGAGACAGGCTGAGGTGGTTTAACACAGTACTGTACCACATTAGAAAAGAGCACCAAGCACTGACCTTGAAAGAGCAAGGTCTATGAGATGGTGTCTTTGTGAGGTACTGCCAAGCTTTAAAGCCAGTGGATGGTAGGTACATCCACAGCAAAATGAAGAGCTTTATGAGCTCTTGAGAGATGGCACATTTATGGGACAAGCTGAACCAAACTATAGCTTCTATGCGACTCTATGAAGCCTTTGGCTAAAATGTGTGTGTGTGTGTGTGTGTGTGTGTGTGTGTGTGTGTGTGTGTGGTGTGTGGGAAGCTGTGCGTGTGTGTTTGTTATGGAATAGGGTGTGAAGGTAAGAGAGAGCAGAGGACATGAGAGGCACAAAGACTGAGGATGAGGATGAATCAAAAGAAGCAATAATTTATGCAAACACAAAGGTTTTGAAGAACCTACTGCTATATCTATTTGCTGTCCATTGATTATCCATATGTGCTACTACATAAATAATGTGTCCATGAAATATGAAGAATAATGATGCAGAGCAGCAGCCAACACTGGGTTCAAAAGCCAGCCTGACATTTTCTGGTCATTGGTTTTAGGCAGGTAACTTTACTCTCTAGAAACCTCAGTTATAGAATCTATAAAATGGGGATGATAGCAGCCATCTCTTCGAGTTTTTGTGAAGGTTAAGTCCATATAAAAGCATAGCGCAGGCATATAATAAAAATATAGTAATTATTATTAAGTGGCTATAATACTACTCCATGTTTTAATAACTTTATTCCCTACTAATGATAATCACTTAGCAATGCCTGGCTAAATAAATATTTTGAACTTTCTCCTTCAATACCACTTTCAGATGATTAAAACTGGGTCACTTTGAGGGCAAATCCCTTATTCTGATGCTATGTTAGTTCAATTCTAATGTTTGCTAAGTATCCAAGAAGAAAATCAAAACCTTTCACAGATCAGATGTTATTTCAGAATCAGAAATGGAACCAAAGAAATAAAATAATTTCAGCCTTGGCTTTCAAAAGTCATTCATTAAAAGTTTGAATTCCAATAGATTATTGCTTAGTAATAGTAGTTTTGATAAAATTACATTTAAGGGAAAGTGTTTGATGCACAATTGTTAAATGGTTTGTGAAAACATCCTCACTAAAATTCTAAGATTTCTTTTTAAAAAGTAGTCTTCACTTTTGAAGGTTATCTCAGTAATTCTTGCTTTTCTTATTGTACAGTTTGGATTGTATATGATGATGGAATTAATTTATGAAGTTGAGTATGATTTTACTCATCTTTATGTCCCTTCAGAAGCAGTCCTGGAAATACTAGGTGTTCTGTGGAACCTGCTAAATAAGTGAAGGAACTGTATTTACTCATAAAGATAGAATGCATTCTTCTTTGAATCATTAAATAAAAGTGAATGTATTTCTTTTTCCCTGTTTGTCAGGCTTCAGAGATTATTCATTATAATTAAAGTTTGCCTACTTTGAGCCAGTGAACAAATGAATTTAATTTGTGTGTTTTCATTCAAGTAAGAAGAAAGATAAACATAAAAAATACACAATTTTACCTGAGATTTCGATATTGCAGTGTTTTTGATATGACAAATGGGCACATTAGGGGAAACATGGATGAAAATGAGAATATTTCTGGTACCCACAACTGTTTGACACGTTTTTGTTCAGGTCCACTTAATTTCTCAAAAAATCCCATATTTTGATAATAGGTAATGTTGACGAGGCTTGCCAGTGTATACAACCCGGGGAGTTATGTCTGCTTGAAATAGTCCTCCTCTTTTGAATAATGACCCTCTGGTGTGCACCTTGCATTTCAGCTTTCTTTTCTAACCTTGTTTTAATGCCAGGATAAAAGAGTGCTCAGCGCAAGGAATACTTGCAGAGTGGACTTCCCTGTGGTAAAACAGCATGGACAGCTCCCAACACTGCAATCAAGGACGCTTCTAAAAAGCTTTAATTTAAAAATAATAATAATAATAAGTCTGCATGAAGATGATGGAGCCCTCTAAGGCATATGGGCTTAGAGAATTATTCCCATCTGCAACCCCCTCCCCCTGTTCAGTAGCCCTTTCCAGGGTTATGATTACTGGAAAATGGCTGTTAATCACCAGGATTTTTTTTTTTTTGACTGCAGCTGCTTCAGTCAGACTACTAATCTATTAAACAACTTCATCTCCAGTTTAAAATCTGCATTGTATACTGTATAGAATAAATTTTCATTGTAATCAGAGCATCTAAGAGAACTTCCAGATATGATTTATAACAACGCATTTGTTTTTTATGTATGGACCTCTTCTCTGCTATTGAGCCAACTGTTTAGACAATACTGTGGTTGATCAGCATAAAGGAAAATATCATAGCACTATTGAGTGCAAGTACCATTTACAATAGTCACATTTGTGGAATATTTGAATTGAGGCACCCTTGGCATTTGGCGGCATAATACCCACATAATTTGAAAACTTAACCCAGATATTTAAATTTTGACTTGAACCTGAAAGGTTTTTCAGAAGTTTAGTTTTCTTGTACCAGACTGCGGTAGAGTGGTTTGGCATCTTTTTCCACCCTCATGCTTATTACATTTGCCATAATTTAAATAAATAATCCAATACTTGAATCAATATTTAGTTTTAAGAGAGGACAAAACAGCCCTAATTTACAAAGGATCCTTTTAAAACACATTCTTATATGTAAAATTGACAGACTACAAAAGGTGGTTGGATGATGTTCATCATGTTGGAAAGAATGTTTCAATTAAAGTTGAGCACTTTCTCTTCCAGGTCTTTTTTTCTCCATTTTTTATTTGCTGTGCCAAGGTATCCATGTGCGTTTTTCCACTGTCATCTGGCTCGTTCCCAGCAGATGCACACAATCTGTTCTGCTGTCACTAACAGGGTTTGGTTTATGAAAAGAATGTGTCAGAACATGCCACTATAGTCACTTTTACAGGTTTTTTTTTAAAGAGTAACTGAGAATATATGCATCGCCCTAGTTTTATTGTACTCAACCCTTAAGAGATTTCTAAGAAACTTTTATAATACACCGAAAGCTTTCTTCCAGCTATTTTTTTTAACCAAATATTTACTTTTCATCAAAATTAAAATTTTAGAAGTCCACAGATGTCTTTAATGCTTAAATATGTGGTGGTTAAATTTTTTATAAGAATGCTTAAAATAAGACAAAGATATTTTTGATAAAATTATCATATTTCCAATTATGACATTTCCTACATAACTAGATACATATCTACTCTTATACTAGACTTGAGTCTATTTGCTAACTACATCATAGCTTTATTTTAAATTATTTTCTTATAGTACAGTAAAGATGTAATCATAAATGTGTCGTTTGATCTATGAGATAATGCTGTCTTCCTTAATTCTTCAACATCATTAACTAAAAAGTAGTTAAACTATCCCAGAAACTTCCCCTGCAAAACATTTTGTTTTGGATGTGTTCATAAGTCAAAAGTATAACAGGTAAATTTTTCTGAACTCGATTTTTGTTCATTAAAGTTTCTCTATTCCCAACAACTGTTCTTAATAAAATCTCCAGGCTTATATTGTCTTTGCTGAAAATGAGTTTTCTGGTCTTATGGAAAATATGAAGGCATGGTGGGGTGCACGTTTTTAATCCCAGCACTCAGGAAGCAGAGGCAGAAGGATCTCCATGAGATCTAGGCCAACATATTCTATATAGTGAGTGCCAGGCAAGCTTGGGCTACAGAGAGACCCTGTCTCAAAACAAAACAAATTTGAGTGATGGAAGGGGCTTACATTCCTAAATTAATGGATTTAATAAGATAGTAAAAGCAAGTGTTTTATATATATATATATATATATATATGTATATCGGGCCATACTTACATATCTGTAGAGTGTTCATGGTATTTTAAGTATATCCAAGAATTAAAAACTTTAAGTGCTGCTTGAATGATAATTTTATGTTTTTAAAATAATTTTTTACTAGTGTAGCAACTTAAAATTTAGAGAAATCAAACTTCTTAAAGTTTAAAATCTACACAAGCTTAAAAAATATTTTAAGGGGGCTAGAGAGAAAGCTCAGTAGTTAAGAGCACTGACTGCTCTTGCAGAGGACCCGGGTTCAATTCCGAACACCCACATGGTGGCTAACAACCATCCATAACTCCAGTTCCAGGTGATCTGGTGCCCTCTTCTGACCTTTGCAGGCATTGTATGACATGGGTGCACTTACATACATGCAGTCAATATATTCATGTGCATAAAATAAAAATAATAAATTAAAAAAATTAAAGACTGTGTTAAGAAATGGGAACATAGATAAACAATAAAATACCTATATATTTAGAAAAACTAGTTTTAGACTTCTACGCAAAGAAAATATATGAGCTACACTTCGGGTGCAACATATTAATAATTTTTGTTGTTATGAAACTGATAGTGTCTCATAGACAAGTCATATAATATAAATTTCAATCTTTTAAAAGCAATTGTGAACACTTTTGCAAGACAAAAAAACTTATAGTTAGAACTAACTGACACTGCTTTTGCAGCATAAAAATTATATATAAAAACTATAAACACAGAAGCTATATAAACATATGAAATAAAGGATAATTGCTAAATTTTGTTTCTAGAGTCGAACAACACAACTGCTGCTGCCGCTCCATGTTTTCTTTTTCTTTTTCTTTTTTTTCTGTTTTTTGAGACAAAGTCTCCCTATAGCCACAGCTGGCCTACAATTCACTATGTAGAGCAGATCTCTGTGAGATCTGCCTGCCTCTGCCTACTGAGTGCTGATACTAAAGGCATGCTCCACCATGCCCAATCTGTTATGTTTTCTTAATTCTTAAAGTAAAAACAGTTCTTGCTCATTATACTTTGAAAGTTATATGTATATTTGTCTATCATAAGCTGACTTTGTAATGTTTTAGATGATGAGAACACAGCACATAGATTTAAGATGAGTCATAAAACTGGGCATAGTGGCACGCACATGGTATCTGAGCACTTGAAAGACTGAGGTAGCGGATCCTGAGTTCAAGCCCGGAATCACAGGTGAACTGATAGGAGTAGTTGGGCTGTATCCCATGAAAGGCCACTGCCCTGTTCCCATTTCTTAACTGTCAGCAGGGGAACTGTTGTATGTGAGACTATAGACTTAGCCTCACCACTATTGTCAGTGTGAGGAAGGGGTCATATGGGAACAGAGAATAAGCATAATCCTTAGTTTTGTTATAATATGAAAAACATGAGATTATTTCAAGACAAAATTCTGTGAGCAAACTTAACTCATACCTATCCTGAACTGCTGATCTTTGAAATCTTTTATTTATTACTCACACTATAAAAACAATCTTAAATGTTATTGAGAAGATAAAGGTTTACTCCTTTTATCATGATGTACAGAAGTTGAATATTTGAAAATAGGTTTTGTCTTGTGGAATAATTGGATTTTCCTAAAAGATGAGCCTTTTTTTAAATTAATTCATTCCTTATAAAGTAATCCGATTTTCCTCTAACTTGATGTTTAAAAACTAAAACAAGTATACTTTTCGATGTGAATTTTTTTCTGGTTACCTAGGAGATGAGCTTTGGAAAGATATTATTTTAAAAACACATCTTAGAAGTTTGGGTGTTGCCTCAATTTCCAAAAGGATGAAGATGCCACTCTTCCAACAAGGATGGGGATGCCACACTTCCAACAGAGATGGAGATGCCACACTTCCAACAGGGATGGGGATGCCACACTTCCAACAGAGATGGAGATGCCACACTTCCAACAGGGATGGGGATGCCACACTTCCAACAGGGATGGGGATGCCACACTTCTTCTTTGTGGTTAGGAGGTGATGCCTAATTTGCATGTGCATTTTCATGGGTCTTATTAGAGCAAAGATAAATATTTTTTGAGCTGTCCCCCAAATATGTATTATTCATAGAATAAGAAACCCATCCCAGACTCCCCCTGCATAATGAAAGGCTGGACTACACTGACCAGAAGGCTTTCCACTCAGCTTTCTTTAGAGAATTTAAAGACAGTTATATACTTGTTCCATCTGCCCCAACATATGTTGACCAGTTGGTTTTCAATTCTTGTTGGCTTAGTGGTTTGAGGTAGGACTGATCTTCTATAAATATATTTCATACTTTCAACTGTGACTTAGGAATTCCACTTCTACTTTTCTATACTCTCTCTGCTCAAGATATCTCTAATAACTCCTGCAATTTTTAGAATATGTATAAACAGCTTGCATTATTAATTTGAAAGTATCATGTTGATAATGAAAAGGTCTCTAACATTTTTTGAGAGCCTACTATATGTTTGGGCGTTATACTGAGAACTTGAAAATTTGTATGCGTTAACTCATTTATTCCTCAAAACTTAATGCATTGGATATTGTTACCTTTACCATTTTACAGGTGAAGAAAATGAGATAAATTTCTTTAAAGTAACTTGCATAAGGCTATCTAGTAATGGCAGCACAGGACTCTCCACCCATGTAATCTCAAGAGCCCACTCTCTTACATACTAAACCAAAAACCCCACACACATTATCACACCTGTTAGGTAAGAAGGAAAGGCTCAACTACTGAATCTAAATTTTGCATGGTATGTGAGGCAAATATGTTCGGTAATTCCAGGGTGACACAATAACTATGTTAGTACAAATATATTTGTATTATTTCTAAAGAGAAGGGAATTAATTCATGGTCTATTATGTAGCTCTATATTGTTAACGTAAAGGGGAAAATAGATTTTATTAACTATTTAATAGAACTTTTTTAAACAAGGAATATCTTATTACTATTTGTGAAATGCATTTTTCCAATTATAATATCAGCCTTAATTGAAATGTGAGTATCTGGTTTTTCATCACTGTCTACAGATTTCTACTTTGCTTTTCATTTCTTGAGCTGGTCTTCTCTTTAACCTTCATTTGTAAGAATTTTTGTAATTTACAGGGTTTTAATTTAAGTATGTGCGTTGTTTGAAAGAGTCTTTATATGGGTATTAAATGGATGTCAGGAATCATTGTGTTAATTTAATAAGTGCAGGTAAATATCAAGAAAATTCAAGTTCGATTACACTTTTTAACTTTTTCTTTATAGTTGAAAAAAAAAAACAAACAAAAATCCTAAATACATTGGTAGATGTGGGACAAATCCTGACAGCTTAGGATAGGTCTTGCTATATTTTAAAACTAAGGTATAGCGATGTTATTCTTCAGATGTGACTTTTAAGTTTTAAACTAGTGTTTCTGGGTTCAGTAAAGGACCTTTGAAAAAGGAAAAGGAGCATTTTTAGATTTTTTTTTTTTTTTTTTTTTTTTTTCCACAAAATTTGCCATGAAGAAACAGTATGAACTTTCTTCTAGGAAACAGTTTCCTCTTTTCTCACAAAAATACTGCCATGCTGTTGAATAGAAGCGAGGGCAGAGTCTGACAGAGGTCAAATGGGACTCAGATATTTATGAATTACCAAATGTATAATCTTAGTACTTTGGAATTAATAGCTACCATATTTTTAATATCATGGACTCCCTGCCAGATTTCCACAGTTCATATTAGTAACTGCCTTTGCTTCTGCTTGGTTCTCTGTTAAAGAGAAAAAAAGCGTTTCTTTGACTTACCATGAAAACATCAAAATAATGTATATTCTCTGTATTTAAAAATGCTTTTATTAGAAATGTCTTTTGAAGATTTTAGTATTCAGTGTGTTGTTTGGAATTAATTTTCGACAGAGATAAACAGCCTCCCTGTCACGCTGGTGTCTGCTGGCAGGGGGTTGGGCTGTGTCTGTGCAATAGTGAGTGCCTCTATAATGGTCAGCACTCACTCTTTCTAACAAAGCCTCTAGGACAGCAGTTGCCTCTCCTACCTAGCATGATTTGAGTAAAACTTCTGAATTCCCTCTCTTCAGGCTTTTCCAACTGTTGGTGTAGGTACTTTTAAGACTCCATAAAACATCAAATTTGTATTTAGAATTTATTTAAATTCTAAATATACAGCAAATAGGAATTCATTATAAAGGCCTACATCACTCAAAGCCTGAGGAAGTAGTCATAGCTGTACATACAAATTTATTAATAATAGTTCCAGAAGAGGGTTATGATATGGGTCATATCCTTTCTGAAATAGCCTTTCTGAAAAATTTTAATCATCCAAGAACTAACATCAAGAAGCAATTTCTTACAAATAAAATCTGTGGTTGAATTGACCTTAGGTATGTTAAGTCACAGGGTTGGAAGCCTAGAACACTAGGATCTCCTTTGTGCAATTAGTTTAGATAATAGGTTCTCAATCCTGCCTAGATGGGAAGGAAGCTTTTCAAAACCTTGATACCTAGAACCCACCTACAGATTCAGATTAAATTGGGCTACCATCTGGGCATTGTGGGTCTGTGAAGTTGCCTGGGTGCTTTTCATGTAAAGACTGGCATATGAACTCCTAGCTCAATAATCAATGTGAGTTCTAAACTGGACACGCAGCTCTCTGGACTCTGAATGTTACAGAAACTACTAAAGATGATAGTTTGGGCTCTGCCCTTCAAATCCTGATGCTGTTCTCCAACACGCCCTCTTAAAAATCAAATATGAACATATTAGTCAGTGTAGTCAGGGGTTAGTTGGGAGTAACTTCTGGGTGTTAGAGATACAAAAGTGAAAGGTGGTAAAACTGCCCCTGAGGAAATCAGTCTCATAAGCAAATGAAAATGCCAAGTGTAATTACAAGTTTGATGTACTCAACACTGTACTGCAGGGTATGTCAAAAACGAAGCGAAGGCTTATGCGATGTGATGCTTCTCTTCCTAAAGATAACTGTTCAGGTTAGTCTTCAGTAGAGGAAAGGACTCCTAAATGTGAGGCTTATGATAAAATCAAGTCCTGGTGGTATTCTGGAAAGGAGAGTTGGGGGCTAGTGCATAGAGTTTTGAAAGCATCAAGTGTCATATGGTTTTATATGACCAGCCGTGTTCACAACTGTGCTTTCCCATTTTGAAAAACTGATGAGGCCTTGCCTAGGACTTTAGTTTCTGCTGAAATTGGGGCAACTAATGAAGCTGTGAAGATGGACCAGCAAGCAAGGCTGATCTCTTTTCCATTCCCTGGTATGCTACAAAACCCTCCCTGTTGGGGATCTCGAGATAACTTGGAGGACTTGCTCCTTTACTCCCACACATGTCCTATTTCCTAGACACAGCTGAAAGGAAGGATGGCCTGAGCGTGGTCCTCCTCTGCAATCCACTGCTTTGTCAAAGGATGTAGAACAGTTATGAATAAGAGCGAAGATCCCCAACAGGGAGATGCCCCAAGAATGTTTTATATAATAGGAACTCAACTTTCATCCCTTACAAAAAATAGTTTTTAAAAAAGGTTCAGCCAGCATTTCTCTTTTTTCTTTTTTTCTTGTTCTAAAAAAGTAAATAAATAAAAGTACTTGAAGAATATCTTATCTTTAGGGAAAAGAATCTTGTGTATTTTAAAGGAACTCTATTAAAAGTATGCTGGAAGAAGAGAATAATTCTGTAACAGAAAACTGAGGTCTCTAAAGATACGCAAAATGTAAGGAACTAGACTTGTTTATTACATTGCAATTAAGCACACATAATAAACATGTACACACTTGCACACACATACATATTACTGTGTTTATATATATACATATATGTAACAAAAGATGAGATTTAACAATAAAATAAAAACATTATTGCCACAAGTTTACATAGAAAAATGTTTCATTATTTTCTCAAAAGCCTTACCACAGAACAGACGTGCTAGGTTTAGCAAATGAGAAGTTAGGCTAGGTGATCATCATTACATAGTGGAACAAATTTCAAACCTTTGGTTCCAGCTACATGCAATATTACCTCAACAAATAATATTTTTTTTTTAAATTTTTATTTATTATTTTTATTTTAAGTGTATTTCTTGCATGTATGTAAGTGCACCTGTGCCGTGCAATCCCCGTGGAGTCTGAAGAGGCCATTTCTCCTGGAACTGGAGTTACGGATGGTTGTTAGTGGCCATGTGGGTGTTGGAACTCAAACCTAGGTCCTCTACAAGAGCACCCAACGCTTTAAACCACCAAACCATCTCTCCAGCTCCAAAAAATAAGATTTTTAATAAAATAAGGCCATTTACACATTGGAAGAGAAGTGGGGAACTAGGTTTCATTCCCTGATAATAGCATTTCCCCATAATTGTAATAGAGAATTAATTGAAGTAGAGAATTAAGTTAGTTATCAAAGACTAAGGAACTTTGATCTAATGGACTGACTTTTTTGGAAGACATAAAATGTAGTGAATTTGATCTCAAATAAGTTATGCATTAACATCACACATGCAGTTAAAAAAGTATCACCTTGAGCAAATCAAGTATGCAGCATGGAATTTCAATTACTATATTATTAGACATTTACAAATCAGTAAATAGATTAAAGTGAGATTTTTAAAAATATTACTAGAAATTCTCCAAAGGTTCAATATAATCCAGATGAAAACAATTCATTTTTAAGCTCCTGACAGACCCCAATACTGATTCTGCACTGAGAGAGAGGCAGAGCTTCCTATGACAGTAACTGAACAAGTGTGTCCAGAATCAGTGAGATATTCCAGATGATTTTTGTCTCTATCTCATGCAAATTCTGAGACACTCTTCAGGAGGAATCAGCTTGTAAATGATTAACTAATAACTTTCAATAACACATTACGTACAAATGAGATGCTGCAAAATCATATCAGGAATGTTATCTTCCTAAGCAAGTTTGATCCAGTGGATTTCAGATCTAGCTTCATGTTTGAATCTCTTAGAGAGCTTTCAAGAAACATCAGTAAGGGCTAGAGATATGGCTCATCAGTTCAGAGCACAGGCTGCTCTTACAGATGACCCAGGTTAGGTACTCAGCAGCCACATGGCAGTTAACAACCGCCTGTGACTTCAGTTCCAGGGGATCTAACACCCTCTTCTGGCCCCAGCAGCATTGCATTCAGTGTACTTACATACATGCTGGCAAAACACTCATACACATAAAATAAAGATAAAATAAAATAAAAAGAAAGAGCAGTACCTGGAAACCAGCAACTACAGTTCTGATTGCGTTGGTCTGTCTGAAGATGAATCTACATTACAAACCAGTATTTTTTACAAGTGTCCAAAGTGATTGAAGTGTGAAATAAGGTTAAGAACTATTGTTAACAGATCTTTAAAAATCTCTAAAACACTGAAGCATCATGGCACACTGAACTGAAGTAAGTATGGAACAAGAGTATTGCTTCCTTCTAACTAGAATTTAGAGTAAAATAAAATGACTTCTTAATTTAACACAGGAGAATTAGCCATTCCATAGAGTCTCCCCTTCCCTAGTTCATGAGACCAGCTGCATCATTCCAGTTTCTAAATTATTGGCATTTCTAAAGATGAAGTAACAGGGGAAGTGATGAATGTTATAAATAGACTGCCTAAAATATTTGGCATAAGGGGTCAAGATGTAGGCGAAGCTAGAAAAAGACTTTAGTTTGGGGATTAGCCAAAGGCCAACAGTTGTTAAATTCCCTAAATTTCCTTAAGTAAGAGAAGAATAAGAATGTCTTTAAAAAGTTGTTGTTTTTTTTTTTTTTTTTTTCTTTTCAATGTGTAGTCAGTGAAACCCAGAAGGGAGAAAAAAAAAAAAAAAAAACTACCTTTTGAGCCAAAATTAGGTCATGCCAACCACTGAAAATTGGAAGCTCTACTTAAAATGTAGTCTTGCAAGATTGCTGTGGATCATCCTGATGTCACGCACATGGTTCATCCTGATGTTTCCAGCTCGTGGCTGCTGGCTTTGCTGAACAGGCCAGTTCTGCAGACTGAATCTGCTACCCAGCTGGCTGCACAGACATGACCCGAGGCTATGTCTGAAAGGTATGCTCCAGAGCATGGCATTTTAAAAACATACACAAAATATCTTATATTTTGACAGTTCCTAGAAACAACACAATAAAACATATTTCACTTGCTTTATGATGCTGCAGTGGGGAGGCATTAGCAGAACTAAGGAGCAGATCGCTCAGCACAGTGAGTACCAGGCACCGCTCCACTATCAGACAAGGTTGCTGAAGGCCCACCTTATCTCCAAAAGGAAAAAGAAAAGAGGCAAAACCTACAAAGTGATAGTTGATTCTTATATTCATCTGCCCATATTAGAAGTGGCAGGATAAGTCTCTCTATAGCTCTAAGAATATGGAAGAACATTAGAAGGCACTTCAGAGGCTGGAGAGATGGCTCAGCAATTAAGACCTGGGTTCGATTCCCAGCACCCACATGGCAGCTAACAACTGTTGTAATTCTAGTTCCAAGGGAATCTTACGCCCTCTTCTGTCCTCCACAGGCACTGCATGACACAGGTTCATACATGCAGGCATGGCATTCATACACACGAAACAATAAATAATAAATAAATAAATAAATAAATAAATAAATAAATAAATAAAAATTTAGAAGGCACTTCATTCAAGTAACATTTCACAACATCAGAATATAGAATCCTCTGTAAAATGTGATTTATTTCCATTATATATAAGAAACTTTCCCTTGCCTACTCTCTGCAGAACACAGCATTTCATTAGTGTTTGCAGTCATTATTAAAATGATGCGTTGACCCTAAAAATGTAACTTATTTCCAGGCTATAAAGAAGTGTATTTTTATCCTTCTTGTGTATGATATTTAACAAGATGGTAACAACTCTGTGGTTTAAGAAACTATATCATAGCATTGTCCTACAGGCCTTTAATTTTGTGCACATTCTTAAATGAGCAGTATGTTTGCAGCTGAGGACCTTGTTTATAGAAAACCATTCACTAGCTTTATGTCTGTGGTGTATCGACACAGAGTTTTTCTCTCAGAGAACTTCCCAATGTGTATGATTAATTATCAGTTTCAAAATTATTGACTTCATGTAGAAGAAGATGTCAGTAGTTATGTAATATTCCACCTGCTGTTAGCTGAACTTAGGAATTATGCAGGAGATTGAAAAAAAGCAAATGCTAGCTTTCTAATATAGAACACTGTAGTCATAATTATTTAGCTCATTATCTTTCCTGTGCTAAACAGCATTGTTCTTTGTCTTATGTGATGGGTGTGTGTGTGTGTGTGTGTGTGTGTGTGTGTGTGTGTGTGTTTTGAGATAGGGTCTCCCGTAGCCCCAGCTAGCCTATAACACTCTATGTAAACCAAAGTGGGCTTGATCTCACAGAGATCTGTCTGCACCTGCCTCCAGAGTGCTGAGATTAAAGGTGTGTGCCACCATGCCCATCTGGTTCTATATTCTTCATAACCAGGAAATTTAAGGTCTGGCCTCTATTGTATGAGGATTCTGGAAGCACTTTACTCAGGAGAACACACTGGAGCCCGGTCTTACGGTAAACTTGAATGTCTTGCCCCCTGGTAGCCTTCCTTTGGAGTTTAGACTTACTCTACCACTCTGTTCTCAATAATACAGTCACAGCCCAAAGGAAAAATAGTGTGTATCCAAAAATGTTTCAAAATTAATGTAGGAAGTGGCTGGGCATAGTGGCACATGCCTTTAATCCTAGTACTTGGGAGGCAGAGGCAGGCAAATCTCTGTGAGTTCAAGGCCAGCCTGGTCTACATAGTGAATTCCAGGCCAGCTGGAGCTATAGAAAGACCCCATCTAAAAAAAAAAAAAAAAAAAAAAAAAAAACATAGTGAAATAGAGGGTTTATTTTCATGGGGACAGTTTTTAAAATAATATGATCTCACATGGCCCGCAGAAACCCCAAATAAAAATTCACAAAATAGGAGGTCGTTTGCTTTGTAATACAAATTAACCGAATGTGTTATTTAAGTTTGCCTTCACTGATACTATTAGTCAAAGATCTTTGGCAAGGCAGATGAAATGACCTGAAAGAAAACAATTGCTAGATCTTCAAAGCATAGTCCCCTGTGCCTAGACCTCAGAGGCACACTGCTCCTTCAGAGTGCATATTTCTCATTGCTGTGTTCCTGGGGAGAGCTATCCACCTGATGTCTAGATAATTAGAATGTTTGCTGGAGTTTGAAGAATGGTACTGAAGGATTCAAATCTTCTTAGTTTATACTAGCTTTAAAATGAGCTTTTTCTGTTTCTTTGTGTAGATGTATAATGATAATTACTCTAAATGTATATTAGTCATGTTTTAGTTAATATATAAAACAGGATGAAAAAGGCCTTTCTCCTGGGGGATAACTGAGCGAGAACTAAGGACCATAAGATGAATGCCTAAGAAGGAGAGATGTAAACTAAGTACTTGCTATCAGGCAAGTGGACTTCAGATTCTATACCCTTATCTGCTATACTCCACTGCTTTGCCTGTGCCCCAAGCAACTTCCTTCCCAGTCCCTCCAGAATGTCCCAGGCACACTCTGAGTTTCATTGCCTATAGTCCCCAAATTTAAACTCTTCTATGGATGTGATTAATAGATACTCAACAAATTAATGAGTAAATAAAATCTGCCTTGTCCTTTCTTCTAAGCTCTATGGGGTTTTGCTCCTTCTGGTTTGTCCTCAGAAGTGCCTAAGAAGGTGACTTGAATGCACAGGCAGATACTTAGGGAACTGAAATGAACTGGAGGAGAGAAAAACAGATTTGGGGGTGAGGGGTTGAATTTTAAACTCTAATATGAATTTCTAGTATGAAGTGATTTGCATATGTAGGGCAGAGGAGGGAAGACTGATGAAGATCTTGAATTGCAAGGGGTATGTGTTGAGTTGATTTGAATTAGATATTCATATGCTGGGTTTTGTTATCAAGAAATACCTCCATTTGCTAAAATTAAGCTAATGTGAAGAGAGTATTTTGAGAATATTTAATGAGGCTAAAAGCAATACTCTATGTATTTGACTAAAGCATTTTTATTAGTTTTTGATTAACTTATTTTTAAATTTGCTTTTGTTTTGATTAGTTTTGTTTTGAGACAGGGTCTCCCTGTACCCCCAAGCTGTCCTGGAACTCACTATGTAGACAATGGTGGTCTCAGTATCAAAGAGATTCCCCTGCCTCTGCCTTGTGAGTGCTGTGACTAAAGATGCTTACTTCCTCCTTTAAATATTTTTTTTAGAATTTTTTTCTCTGCTTCATAGTGGCTTGAACTATTTGAACATGCATTCAACCACTTCACAGGAAATCTTAAAGAAGGGAATGGAAATCCATGCAATGCTTAGTGCATTTTTTATTACTGGCTTTTCAATTACTTACTTATCACTGCAACTAGATATTTTGTCCTTTTGTATAAAAAAGCATCCTTGAAGAACTAATGAAAAAAACCCAACATTGTTACAAGAAAGGTATGATCTCATTATTATATTTATAAGGACCCTAAGAATGACAATGTTTTCTGAAACTTGACATAATTTATTTTGAAGATTACTTTCAGAATATTTTTAAATAAACTTGAAGACTGGAAATATTTTAGTTTCTTCTAAAATTTTCTGTTTCTCATTTACCAAGATTTTGTTTAAATCGCAAGATTAAGAGCAGTGTAAAAAAGCCTAAGCCTGAGAAAGAATTTTGGAGGTCTTCTTCAAAGTGTGTGTTATCTAGGTTTCTTCAACAAGGACCACACTGGAGTTGCAGTTCTTCCCAGGTGCCCCTAGCATGCTCTGCTGCCCTCCTGCACTTTGAACCACTTAAGGGAGTGAACCACACATAAGCTATTGTAGAATAGGTTTAGTCCATTCATATAAACGCTAAAATTGAAATGAATCTCAGTTCTCTGAAACACAAAATACCATATAATGCACACTGTTCTTAACCTACACTGGATTGCTAGCTCCTTGAACTTGGGGATTATACCTTATTCATCTTTTTTTCTCTCTTGCCTAAATGAGTTTATTACACATAATAGATGCTCAATAATTGTTGAAATAAATTGAGGCAAATGAATGAAGGGTAATCACTGTCCTTATTTAAAAGAGAAGCCTGGAAGATCATTTGAAGTTTTCCACCATGAGGCTTTTCCCAGTAGAGTCAGTCCTCCTACATCTTGCCTCTAGAGGATTTTGTATATACCTATTTACTAATTTCTGTCTGGCACTAAAATTAATGTTTAAAGCATCTTCCAGCATGACAAAGTGTCAGCTCTTTAGAATATAGATTGAGTTTTATTCTTTTTTGTATTCAGGATCTACAGACTGGTGGATTTATATTTTCTCCACTAGCAAGTTACTTTTCCACACCAAATATAAAAACCTGACTAAAGGATGTTGATCGTAACTGTTCTATGCAGTCGCAGCAATAATGTCCATGTTGTATCTTAGTATGCATTGTGAATCTAGGGAAGTTGAGCCTTGGAAGTCATTCATGGTCTACAATAAAGCATGGCTTTTTTATAGCTACAAAAAGCTGTTCCAGTGCCCTATAATTTAGCAGTGATCACATAGTGAAGAAATAATGCTTCTACATATTTCTTGAATTTTAATTTTACATTTCTTTCTCAGAATTTCCCTTGAATAAAATTATAAATTACTGTAAGTCTTTTTTATGTAACTACTAAAAAATCATGAGATAACAACACTGTTGTAATTGCAAAATAGTATTGAGGGATGTATGTAAGATTCATTAAAAGACATACTATGTGGTTTTTGCCCGGTTTGGAAATTAAGCTGTGTAATATCTACTCCTGTATATTTTTTGTTTTGTTTTGCAATGAGCATCTCACTTACTCCTGTAAGTACCTAAGGAATTCAAGTACATAAGAAAAGGGCTTTTATCCCTTGTAAACCCATTAAGTATATATCTAACAAAAGGTTTATATATTCCACTGTTAGCATCAGCAGATGGTGAGAATAAGAAAAATCAAAATGATAATTAAACCATGAAGTTTTGCTCTTCACTAGAAATCTTCATGACACATTTGTTTTAATGATATTGTTCTCTAAAACAATCATCACTTTCACTTTGCATAAATTTCATTTATTCAGGAAGCTTCCAGTAACCTGCATTCACTTAATTATACTGACTTACTACTGTTTTCAATTTATTGAATGTCTAGACATTATGTAGCTAACAGAACATTTGTGCTTACTGGTTCTAATGGAAGATAAGTTAGTTACCACATGTACAAGACTGTTTGGTAATTGTCTTTTATTCACAAGTAACAAGTACAGCATAGGTACCCACCTTAGCTAGAGTTACATTCTTGGAGCAGAACGTATATCATTTTAATTATCACTCAGGAAATGAAATAATTGTGATAAAAGTCTTTGTTACAGAAAGTCTTCTTATATAGTGCACATATTTCAGGTGATGGTTAATACAGCCAAAATTCAGTATTCAAATAAATTGAAAATTGTCTTGAATGATGTTCCACAGAAACTTATTTTAAAATAAAATTCTACTTTCTTTCAACTTGTTAACGCACAGGCTATGTCTCAACTTCCCTCTCTGCCACTGATACATCTGGGTCTGTGCTTTCCTTATATTTGTTAATTATAATAGCTTTAAGATTACTTGTAATTATCTACAAAAGATTCAAAGCTTATGGTAAAAGGATATGCTTTTTCTTTTTTTGGTTTTTTTTTGAGACAGGGTCTCCCCGTATCTCCAACTGCTCTGTGTCCTGGAACTCACTATGTAGGCCAGGCTGGCCTTGAACTCACAGAGATCTGCCTGCCTCTGCCTCCCGAATGCTGGGATTAAAGGCGTCTGGCACCACGCCCAGCTTAAAGATGTGCATTTTTAACTCATAAATTCTAGGTCCTGTTGTTAATGGATTTTCAGCACACACTTTAGTATACAGCTCTAAAATTATTTTAATCATAGTTTTATATCTAGGACAGACCTAATGCAGTTATTTTATCATTATACTGTTCAGGAATGCAGATCAATCCATACATGGAAAGTATTAGTGCCATTACTTTACTTTTAGTCATTTAAATTCCTACTTGTTATCATGAAATATTGCAATTTAAAATATAAATATATTTAAATAGCTTCCTTATATTCAAGATACCTAAAGCATTTATGGACCAAGTCTGATTATATTGATTGCATTATAAAGGTTCAAGGAATAATCACCTCAATACATTTTAGTGTAATTAATGCTTTAGTCTTTTGAGATGCTTAAAATAGATTTTATAATTTCAAGTACTCATGACAAATATTATATCTACTAATATAAATATAAATGTCTAAATTATTTTAATTTTAAAAATATGAAATATAGATCATACATTACTAAATATTGAAGTTTTAGGCTTTAAATTTCAGAATATGAACATTTTCAACAATAATGGTTTACAGAATGCCAGCAGGTAGAATTCAAAAGTTAATAGAGAAGTTTAACCAATCCTAGCTAATAGTTGTTCACACAAGGTGAATTGATAAAATCCATATCTAGCATAAGTCATTCACACTGAATTTATGAAACCTATATTGAGTGCTTAACTGAGGCTGATTGGCATCAAAATGGGAGATGACTTGGCAAAGGGATGACCCTATTATGACAATGAAACAAGGTAACACATTCTTCATTAATGAATCTTTTTTTTTTTTTTTTTTTTTTTTTTTTTTTTTAAAAGGGGTCCCCCCTGGCCCCCCTGGGCCTCAA